>NW_024412377.1:25363948-25460267 GCF_014898765.1 Herpailurus yagouaroundi | reverse complement strand
CCCCCCCCCCCCCCCCCCCCCGTTTGGGTCACATTTTCCTGCTTTTTGCAAGTCTAGTGATTTTTATTGGTTGCTGGACATTGTGAATGCTATGTTGAATGCCGGATTCTGTTGTTTTCTTTAAAGAATGTTGAAATTTGTTTTGATAGGCAATTAAGTTACTTGTGGATCAGTTTGTTTTTAAGCTTTATTGGGCCAGGTCTAGAATAGCCTTTTCTCAAAGGCTAGTTTAGGCCTAGTACTAAGGTGTGATCCTCTGGAGTCCCTTCTGAATATCTTGGATGTTCAGTGAGACCTTTCCACTCAGGCTACTTGGCACGCAAATTTTCCCCAGCCCCATGTGAACACTTACAGTTGTTCAGCTTACAGCTTTTGGTTAATTTTTCTTTGCCTACTCCTGCAGAGTTCTCATCTTAACATGTGTTGACTTTGTTTTCAACCAGACTCAAAGGAACACCGTACAGGTTTCTAGAGCTCTTGTTCTGCATAGCTCTCTCTTTTCCAGTACTCTGCCTTTGTATTTCAGCTGCCTTGCCTTCTTGGAACTCTGATCTCTGTCTTTCTAGTTTGTTTAATTTAAATTTTCAATTAAAATTTTTTTCTGCTTGTTTTAAAACTTCTGTGGTCTGTTTGAGGTCTTCTGTCCTGCTTTGCTCCCTGGGACGTGTTATTGGATAGTAAGCTTGGGCAAAAGTATGGCTCACTTAGGTTTCTCTCAAGGGTCACAGCTCTGGACTGCCTTTTGACTAGTGTTGGAAAGCAGTTGTTTCATATATTTTATCCAGGTTTCTATTTATGGAAGGCCAAAGGGTCTAATTGTAGAAGTCCAGGCCTGATTACCCTATCCTAGCCCCATATTCTTTATTGTTAAGTCATATGATAAAATATTTTTGCTTATGGTCAACTAAATAGTAATATATTTTAAGATCACACTCTTCACTAGAACTCTCCGTGATTATGGAAATGTTCTGTTTCTTTGCTGTCCAGTAAGTAGACATTAGCCATACATGGCTATTGAACATTTTGAAACGTGGTTAGTACAACTGAGGAACTGAATTTTTTATTTATTTAAATTTAATAGTCCCACGTGGCTAGTGGGTCCTGTAGTAGACAATACAGTTTGTTTTCTCTCAGTATTATAAAATTTCACCCTGGGGGTTCCTTGAGCCTAGATGGCTCAGTTGGTCAAGCATCCAGCTCTTGATTTCAGCTCAGGTCATGATCGCATGGTCGTGGGATTGAGCCCCACGTCATGCTCCATGCTGAGCATGGAGCCTGCTTAGGATTCTGTCTCTCTAAATAAATAAACATTAAAACAATTTTTTCAACCTTACTGCTTTTTCATATAACAAAAGTGCCCGTGGTTGATCCTTAACACGTCCCAGTTTGGAAAATTGCTGTAGTATTTTTTTCAAATTAAAAAAATTGTTATGTGTTCCTTAGAGATAATTCAGAAAATATAGAAAGTACAAAAAAGAAAATTTGTCACACATTATCCCAAAGAAAACTAAGGTTAATATTTTGATACATTTCCTTCTAGTCTTTCTGTAGAGAAAAAAATTATCTTCGTGAAAATTGTTTGGTTTTATTTTAAATATTTCTGTCTTGAAAGGAAATGTGCATAGGTGACCGGATTAAAATGGTGAAAATGTTTTGTCCTTCTAGAATTGGCTTTGTATTATTTTGTTATCAAAGAACAGCCTCGTCCAAGCAGGCTTTCCTAGCTTTGCAGGCTGTTATGTAGCAGTTTCTGGAATAGTCTATTAATCAGGAAACTTTTTTTCTTTTGTGTCTCTATTGCACATTAGTGTTTCTAAATAGAAAAGAAACATTTTGCTCTGGTTGCTTTTTGACAACAGCTGGAGGGAGGCTGAATGTATTTAGTATTTAGCTCATTTGCACCTTAGGGTACCTGGTTTGAAGACTGCTTTCAATTTGGTCCTTTGAGTAACTGTTTTGCCTGAAAACGTGACGGGTGCTTAGAATCCAAAGGCCTGGCCCTCAAGGGGTTCATGGTTTAGTTGACAAGAAAAATAGTTGAGTTTTCTTTTATTTGTTTAGAGGGGGTGGAAATCAAATTTTATTGTTTATTTTAGTAGTACACTTTATAAAGTCAGCAGTATAATACCTGTCATTTCTAACTTCTGAAATCTTTTGTTTAGGTGAGACATGGAATCCGTTAAAATTGCATTATCAGTTAAGAAACGTGCGGGAACGATTAGCTAAAAACCTGGTGGAAAAGGGCGTATTGACAACAGAGAAACAGAACTTCCTACTCTTTGACATGACCACACATCCCCTCACCAACAACAATATCAAGCAGCGCCTCATCAAGAAGGTACAGGAAGCTGTTCTTGACAAATGGGTGAATGACCCTCACCGTATGGACAAACGCTTGCTGGCCCTCATTTACCTAGCCCACGCCTCCGACGTCCTGGAGAATGCTTTCGCTCCCCTTCTGGACGAGCAGTATGATTTAGCCACCAAGAGAGTACGGCAGCTCCTCGACTTAGATCCGGAAGTGGAGTGTCTGAAGGCCAACACCAACGAGGTCCTGTGGGCGGTGGTGGCAGCGTTCACCAAGTAGCTGCTCAGAACGAAGTTCTCTCTCTCATGTAAACCAGTAGGTTTTCTTCTACTGACTTCTGGTTCTCTGCAGTTTGTACTTTCCACACTGTAATTGGCTTTTGTTTTATGAAACGGTGGGTGGCTTTTCTTTTTTGTATGTATGCAGGATTCTGCTGGTACGAGAGGCCTTCCTCTTTCTGTTTTCCAAAAAAGTTTTACTGCCATATTGGCAATCCATTCCTTGTTGCCATCCTCACTGTTAACCTGTTTTGGGATTCTGGCACGCTTTGACTTTCAGAGTGACTCCAGTCTCCTCACATGCACATCTTTTGGATTACCTCAACTTGAGTTTGTCCCACGTGTGCACGTACACCTAGCATTCTGCCTACGATTCAGACAGAAGTCACAAAAAGGCCTTTAACTCACCAAAGGTAAATATCTGTATCTATTAGGACATTTTATACATAGACCTCAGTTGAGATGTATACTTAGCAAAATTATTTTTAAATTGAAACAACACAGTAAATAATATAAAATGCCCCTTGGATTTTGTTTCCCGTGTAAATCTATTGTATTATTACACTTGTTGTAATTTTAACTGTTAAATCCTAAAGGTCCAGTTGTTTCCCAAAGCCGGATCGGGGTGGGCCGCATCCCACATATGCTGTATATAGTTTGAATTCTATATAAATTGCCCCTTCTGGCCACTCCTGCCTCCATCTTAGTATTTTGCAAGATTTCATTCGTTGTACACCTGGTGCCCCTCACTTGCTTCAGTCCGTATTATTTGATGGCAAAATAGACCTCTCATCATTGAAGGAAAGAGAAAAGATGTGTCTGATTGGTCCCAAGACTTTTTGAGCTGTGCCATTCATGGCACCCTTTGCCTATGCATCTCCTTTTGGAATTATTTTTGGTCTTAAATGTTTCTATCGTTTCTATAGGGAAGAGGCTGTGACCAGTACTAATCTTGAGTACAGTTTTTTCTTTTTCTGTCCACAGGTAAATTAATGTCTGCTCTTAAATGTCATTTATCTACTCATACTTTTTTGGGGGAAAACAAATCAAATGTCAGTTTTAGCAGATATTGCATGTAAATTGTTAGCAAGTAATGACTACAACTCAGATGATTAAGAATTTTGTAACAGAAAGCTCTGCTATGTTTTAATTTTTATATACAATTATGATAATTAGCACATTGTAAGGATATAAACCTTTGCTTTTTAAAGTTTATTTTTACTATTTCTTTATCACTGTTTATGGTATCAGCATTGGTTTCATAATGTAAATACTATATATTGAACAAATTAAATGTCAAATTTTTTATTACCATAGTTCATGTTAATAGTGGGGCTTTCAGGTGTTTAGAGATTTTTTTGGTTAACATTCAATGCAAAAGTACTAGATGGTGTATAACTGTAGAGTTGAATTTTAAGGGATTCCCTAATATGTATACTATCTTTTTATCTGAAGTAATAAATAAACTATGATCTTGAAAGTGCCTGAATCAGAGCAAGCATGTCATTTGTATTTTTGTATTCTACCATAGTTTTCTTTCTAATTTTTACTTAGCCTTAGTTGAGTGTGGTAATACTTTTTTTTTCTTTTAAGTTTATTTATTTATTTATTTATTTATTTTGAGAGACAGAGACAGCATGAGTGGGGGAGGGGCAGAGAGAGAGAATCCCAAGCAGGCTCTGCACTGTCTGCGCAGGGCCTGACGTGGGGCTTGAACCCACATGAGTTCATGACCTGAGCCAAAACCAAGAGTCTGACGCTCCAGCGACTGAGCCACACAGGCACCCCTAGTGTGGTAATATTTTGGTGCAGGGGCTGGCAAACTTTTTCTTGTAGGACTGGATAGTAAATATTTAGGTTTTGTGAGCCATTTCTAATGTCACAACTACTCAACTCTTGAATGAAAGTTGCTATAGGCAATACAAATAAGTGGATGAGGCTGTGTACCAGTAAAACTGTTCACAAAAACAGGCAGCTGGCCGTTGGTAGTAGTTTGCCAGGCTCTGTTTTTTTTTTTAATGCATGGAAAAAGATTTTCTGTCCTTTAAAATAACCTCCTTTACCTCTAAAACTGGTGGTAAATAAGTATGGAAACTGTTAATTTTTTTTTTCCCTTATAAAGTGGATACTGAACCGATAACTGATTCTATCCTGGGATTTCTTTTCAGGTGAAAATGTACTGTTTTTTTCCTTGCAAAGATTTTAGAAGTGAGATCATGGATGTTTTTCTAAAGTATTCTTCACCTCATCGCCAGCATCTATATTCTCAAGCAAGGCTGGAAAAGGGCCTTGTCTGAACCTCTGTCAGTGGTTTCAGAGCTGAGTGCCCAGTCACCGCCACCTGTTTGTGGCCCCAACTGCAGTACATATTTTATAGCCAGAGGCGAGGAAGAGGAGTACAATTTGGAGGTGGGGGGATGTTATCTAGAACTTTTTCTCCTATAAAATGCTACTGTGTACAGTCCTCTTTAAAGGAGAAATGATAGGACCCATGGAAATAATTGTGCTGTGTGGTAGGAGCGGTGTTTCCACGGGTTTATGCTGCTTGGATCTAAAAATCAGGCAGTGGGTTTGAATATAACAAAACTTCCATAAAAGTCTATTGTGTAAAGAATCTGCTGCTTCTTGAACTCTTCACATACTGTTTAATTGTTGAGTGTTCCTTAAATTAACCTGATCTTTAACAGTGCTCTAACCTGATCTAGAACAAGACTCCAACAGAAAGGAGCAACAAGCCTTGGTGAATGCACACTCTGTGCCTGGTAAAGTAGTCTGTACTTCATTTTGAGCTCCCCAAACCCCGATTACTATCTTCATTTATTGAAGGACAAGCTTGGAGAGGATGCCTTGCTGAGTCTCAGGTTACCTGGTAAGTGTTTGAACTTTTAATCCCGAGTGATTGAGTAATAGTCATGGCATTCAACTACAATTTTTCCTTTCTTATTTTGGCACTAGGAGGGGATGGATTTTCTCTAACAGAAGCAGAAGAGCAGGCATGCAAAAATTCTCATGGTGGTACAGAATTCAGTGATAGAAGGATATTCCTGCTTGCTTCTAATATCTTGGTATAATTTAACATAAATTGTCTTTTGTGGATGAAAAAGTTGGCCAGTTCTCTATGTTCTTAGAGGAAAAAGACATTGTCAGATGTCAGGTGGCCAAGAAAGCTGCTGATCTGCGGAAACAGGATTACCCAGTGGTCTCAGACACATTCCATCATTCAGTTCTTCCTATCGTTTCTGAACAGATGAATACAATACTCTTTTTAAATATAACGTCTGAGTTTGGTCATCACCCAAAGGAAAGTGAAAGGGGCTGGTGTTTGGTTCAGTGGCAATACAGGACCAGTAAATAATGACATTCAGCCTGATGATGACAAGGGTCCAGGACTGCGAGTCGTGGCCACTCTTGCCCCAAGAACATGGAAATCAGTAGTCACAAGTCTGTGTGAGGTATTTATGAAGTTTAATTCCAGCTCTGTGGTTTCTCCATCTTGTATTTCCTCATTATATCTATTTACAGATAATGTTGCTCCATTTTACTTTCATCCAGATCAATATGACTGACAACCTGAGTAATTTCCTATTCATTGCAGCCCATTGAGTCCCAGGACGATATCACTGGCTCTCATAAATTTTGCATAAATTTTCTGTATTCTTTAATAGCACTGGCAAGGCAGCAGTGTTAATGTACATAACCTTGTGGGCTACTGTCAGAGGGGTATGGATGGTAACATAGTTAAAGTGATACACATACTTTCTCAGTTGAATGTTAGAATTTACTCTTGGTAGACCAGTGCTGTACCGTGATTTCCACTAGCATCATAATGGGAATATGCAATATTCTTCTTCCATTTATGTTGTGGAGAGCTTTCAGAATAAGCACACATTCTTTTTAAGCATTTTTGGCTTCATTATAACTTTGCCACTAATGAATATTTGGATTATTCTCCTGTTTTTATATTTATTTAAAGTCTTTTTAAATTTAATTTTAGAAAAAGAGAGTGTGGGTGAGGGAGAGGGAAAGAGAGAGAATCTCAAGCAGGCTCTACATTGCATATGGAGCCTGACGTGGGGCTCAGTCTCATGACCCTGGGATCATGACCTAAGCAGAAATCAAGAGTTGCACGCTCAACCAGCTGAGCCACCCCATGTCTTTATAGTTGATTTCTGTAGGAGGAATAATAGAAATGAATTTACTCAAACAGTAGGTCTTGAAAATGTAAAGATAAAATCAGTTTGACTTCTAAGATTCATGTTAATTTCCACCAATAATGTAAATGGTGGTTTCTTTAGACCTTAGCCAGTACTGTAGAGGGTATCATCAATTCTGGTCTTTACCGAGCTTAATAGAGGAGAACGATCAAATTATTTTATTCAGGGGTTATCATTTACTATCTTTATTGGTAATTTATATTCCCCCCCCCCCAGTGAGTTATTTGTTCATGTTTTCATTTTTTTTAAGGGGCATTGATCTTTTTTTTGTATTGCTTCATCAGGACTTTCCATATATTATGTGTATTAACCCTGTGTCTGTGATGCAGTTCGTTTTCCCAGTCTTTGGAGTTGGTATATGGCGAGGCTTTTTGTTTTTCTTTTTTAATCTTTGGAAAAGTATATGGTGCAGTGCTCAAGCATGGAATCTGTGCAGACCTTAATTGTCCTATTAAAGAGATCTGCCTGGTATTCAGATTTGGGATATGCATATATCATATGAATTTGGGGGTGCAGTTAAATATAACATCTAAAAATCACATGTATGGATTAAAATACACATGGAAAATCACATAAGCAAATGTATAGGCTAATAAATTATTTTAAGGCAAATATGCTTGCAGCCATCACCCAGGTCAGGAGACAGAATGTTGCCAGCTATCCAGAATCTGTTCAAGGCTTCCTCCCAGTTAGAGTCTCCCTAATCCCTGAGAATACTGTTCTGACCCAGTATTGCATCTGTAATACTTTTGTTCTGTTTGGTTTCATTTTCCTTTTTTTTTTTTTTTTAAGCTTGCTTATTCTGAGAGAGAGTGCTAGTGGGGGAGGGGCAGAGAGGTAGAATCCCAAGCAGGCCCCATGCTGACAGTGCGCCTGATGCAGGGCTCGAACCCATGAACCTTGAGGTGACCTGAGTGGACACCAAAAGTCAGATGCTTATTACCCAACTGAGCCACCCAGGTGCCCCTTTCATCTTTCATTTGATGGCCTTTTTTAAGTGTTTTTTTTTTTTAAATGTTTATTTTTGAGAGAGTACAAGAGGGGGAGAGGCCGAGAAAGGAGGACAGAGGATCTGAATCAGGCTTTGTGCTGACAGGCTGACTGCAGCAGAGCCCGAAGTGGGGGCTCAAACTCAGCAAACCGCGAAATCATGGTCTGAGCTGAAGTTGGATGCTCAACCAACTGAGCCACCCCAGGTTTCTCTTAAAATGTAGGTCTCCCCCTGATATCTATCTCTTGTTTTTTCCCTTGCAAGATATTTGCTGATGAAATTGGATCACTTGTCCTGTAGAGTTTTCCAAAGTTTGGATTTTGCTGGTTGTTTCCACATGGTGTAGATTAATGTGTTTTTCTGACTTTTGTACTTGCCAGGTATTGGTAATTGGATCTAGAGGCTGTCAGATTCAGGTTTCTTTGGGCAACACTGTTTCATAGGTGGTGGTTTGTTCTTCCATCAGGGAGCTCTTAATCTCTTTCCTTTTGTGACATTGGTAACCTTACTGGTCATTTCTTATTACATCAGTGATTTATTGGGATTGCAGAGGGGTGATACTTTAATTCTTACATTTCTTTGCTTATTAGCTAGAGAATATCTATAAAAGACTTCACCTGTATCATTGCTATTACCTCTTAGTATTTATAGAGGAAAAGTAGGATAAAGTCTTTATTGTGTGTGTGTGTGTGTGTGTGTTTGAGAGAGAACGAACTGGAGAGGGGCAGAGAGAACGGGACAGAGGATCTGAAGCGGGCTCTGTGCTGATAGCAGAGACCCCGATGTGGGGCTTGAACTCAATGAGCTGTGAGATCATGAACTGCGCTGAAGTTGGACGCTTAACCGACTGAGCCACCACCCAGGCGCCCCAATTCTACCTTCTTAACAAATGTTTATTATTGTGAGAGAAGAAAGAGTGCGTGTGTGGGAAGGAGGCAGAGAGAGGGAGAGAATTCCAACCAGGCTTCACACTGTCAGCACTGAGCCCAGTGCAGGGTTTGATCTCATGACTATGAGATAATGACATGAGGTGAAATCAGGAGTTGGACACTCAACCAACTGAGCCATCCATGTGCCCCCTAAATTCTACCTTTTGTTTACTGAGTTTCAAAATAGAGTTGGTTCTCTAACATTCTCTAAAGGTGACTGATTTGTTAAGTATTATGGACTTACAGAAATAAACATTCTTTTATCATAATTAATTTCCTTGATGAGAACCAGGATTCTTGATATGGAAAACTTAAAAGTATAGCTTTAAGACAGAAGGTAGTCAAAACCTTTGTAGTTCTACATTTAAATGAGAAGTATCACTGTAAACTTATGACATACTTACTTTTTTTCCCTTTTTTATTGTGGTAACGTAAAATTTACCATTTTAACCATTTTTGAGTGTACAAGTCAGTGCTCCACTTTGAGCTGTATCTGCATTGTAAGAACATCGTCGTTATACATAGTACAGTCTCCCTTTTAACTCTTTGGTCTTAACTCTTCAGGTAAATACATGTTTAGTGCTCACTACCATTCCTTATGTCATTGTCCTATCATTTTGGTTGTCTTGCTCATTTGTTAGATTCTTCAGAAAGGCCTGTGAGAATAATAGTCCCTGAGTGTTGGTATTCTGGTGACAGGTTATCTGCAGCCTTTTTATTTGAAGGTCAGTTTGTCTGGATAACATTCTAGATCATATTTTGATTTTTTTTTTCCAGTGTGTTAAGTGTGTTCTTTTTGGCATAAAGCATTACTGTCAAAGTCTGATTGTAATATGATTTTCTTTCCCTCATGAATGCCTTGTTCTTTTTGCCTGGAGCCCACAGGATTTTTTCCCCCCAATAATGTTATCATACTGTGTTTGGGTGTTGGTTGTTCTGGATTAGTATTACCTTTTAAAAACATTTTTTAATGCTTATTATTTTTGAGAGGGAGAGAGAGAGACAGAGCACGAACCAGGGAGGGGCAGAGAGACAGGGAGATACGGAATCCAAAACAGGCTCCAGGCTCTGAGTGGTCAGCACAGAGCCTGAGCCAGGGCTCAAACCCATAAGGAGTGAGATCTGCTGGACGCTCAACCGACTGAGCCACCCAGGTGCCCCTGGATCAGTATTTCCAAGTGCACGGTACGTTCCTTCAATGTGTCAAATCTTTTTTATTCTAAGTTTCAGGAAAAGTAAAGTTTTCAGTGTTTGTTCTGTCCCTTGGTTTAGGTTTTCTTCTTTGGGGACTGTTATTACAGCTCCTTATATTTGTCTGCTCTGCTTGGGCTCTTTTTTCTCATTACCATTGATCTTTAAGCCTCTCACCCTTTTTATCTTAAGATGTTACGTATTCTAGTTTCGTCTTTTCTGAAATTGTTTTTACTGGGTTTATTATAATAACCAATTTCTGAATTTTTTTCTAATTTCAGTTTATCTTATATATTTTTTTTTTAATTTTTTTTTCAACATTTATTTATTTTTGGGACAGAGAGAGACAGAGCATGAACGGGGGAGGGGCAGAGAGAGGGAGACACAGAATCGGAAACAGGCTCCAGGCTCCGAGCCATCAGCCCAGAGCCTGACGCGGGGCTCGAACTCAGGGACTGCGAGATCGTGACCTGGCTGAAGTCGGACGCTTAACCGACTGCGCCACCCAGGCGCCCCGGTTTATCTTATATTTTATACCGTTTTCTTGATGTATTTTTTTTGAGGCATTCGGTTACAGTTTTCACTGGTTTCCTGAGCATGTCTTTCTGGTGTGCTTTGTTGTTGTCTATAGGGATTGATTGTATTTGCGCCTCAGGCTCTTTGTTCTTATAATAATGTTGTATGGGATTTTACTTAGATTATCTTCTGTTGCCTGTTTTTACATGAAATTACTTTTGCTGCTGTTTTACAAGGGATGTGGGTCAGGGTAGCTTTTCTAACTGTATTTATTCTCTACACCTGCCTCTTCTGTTTGGGTGTAGTGGAAAGAGCTACGGCAGATTACTTTCTGAGATCTGGTTCTGCTCCCCTATTGATTACGTTGATTATGGTGGGGACGGTGGGGTTTTCAAGGGCTGTCAGATGTCTTGGTGCTTCCTCTGCCTTGTTTGCACTCATCTTGCTGTTGTTAGTAGTTTGTCCCTATTTGTATATTCTGGGATTTGTGGGGGTACTTTGAAACCTAGTTTTGTTGTAGTACATTGTTTATCTATACTAGGTGTGCGTGTGCGTGTGTGGGGGGTGGTAGCTGCAGGGAGCAGAGAATGGGTGGGAGGTAAGGAGATTAAAACACTATGTCACTGTTCTGACATCTTGCCTAAATCTGCTGGGACAGTCCCCAGTTGTTTTTAGTTTGGATATAGTCTGGTTAAGTTATGAGTCTCTTGTTTTATAGTTTCTGAATTTAGCCTCCTATTCACTTTATGATAAAAAAAATACAGTATGATGCAAACTTTAAAAAATATTTATTGATGTCTTTTATAATTTTTATACATATATTTTTAGTCCTAATAAAATGAACTACATTTAAAGATTTCTTAAATTCATACCAGTCATGTTTGGAGTTATCATCACTTAGGCTTAGTATTTTCCTCAATGCATTACTGGATTCTACTACCTAACATTTCATCAGGATTTTTATTTTATTTATGGATAGTCTTTGTGCATTTCCATTGTATTTTAAGCATTTTTCAAGTTCATCTTCAATGTCACTGACTTAGGTTTCTGCAGTTTGATTTGACTTGATGCATCTGCTAGGTCTTTTAGTTTGGTAAAGTGGTCTCTTAGTTTCTGTTCTTGGTTACACCAGATCCATATTAATCTCACTTGATTTTCTTTCTTTTTTGATCTTGTTTCTTAGAAGTTACACTCTCTTTAAGTACATTGAGAATACAAATCCGTTTGAATTTATCATCTTCTGATACCCAAGGTGGTCCTCCCATTATATTTATCTGCCTTTTGCATATTGTGTTTCAGTGTCCTTCCTCCACCTTTCCCAGTTCTGTCTTCATGAGGAAGACCTTTGCTGAACCAAATTGTTTTTAGTGGGGGTCCTGTCTGAGCTTGCTGTTTGCTCAGGGTTGGCCCGTAGGTCTCTGTGTTTAAGTGTGTTCGGTTCATCCTTTAGGATGAGAGAAGAAAGCTGGGTAGTGGCCGATCTTAGTCTTGTTTCATTCAGATAGCTGCTTTGGGGGGATTGGGAAGGGGGTATGTGGAGTGGCACTTGCTGCTGGAGCCTTTCTGGGGTGGGTGAGCTGTGGCAGCTAAACCCTTACTGAATTAGCTCAGCCTTTTTGTGGTAGGGTCCTATCTGGCAGGGGCTCCCTTCAGATCAGACCATTCCTTGTGTGTTGTTCCTTGGCCCTATCTAGGCTGACCCAGGTATCTGGAAAAATCAAAACAATCCCCCCTCTTCAACCTCACCCTCCTTACCATTCTGAGGAGTGTAAATGGTTTCAATTCCGGGTGCTTCCTGCTTTTTCTGGGGCCCACTTTGTCCTGCAATCCCCTTTTCCCAGGGTAAGACTTTAGGTGGCCTTCTTCAGGACTCTCATTTCATACTTCTTTTGCTAAAGAGAATTGTATCCCATTTCATTGCTCTTCAGTTTGGTCTTAAGATTGTATTGTACCTGGTATGCATTCTCCAGCACTCCTAGAATGGGCTATTTCTGTATTAATATTCATCCCTCTTTGTGTTTTTGTTTGGGCTTTAGACAAAAAAGTTACATGAACAAATAAGCACACTCTCTGTCAGAAGTTTTACCTGAGTAGGAGTGAGCCAGTCAGCACCTGACTTTTGGGGTGTATATGGAAAAATTCAGGCAGGCAGCAGCTGGTATGTCCAGAGAAATTCTGTGATAAGAGGCCGAAGTTATGAGAAAATAGCATCTATAAGGTTTCTAATAAAGAAAAGGTATGAAGAGTTGGTGATAAGGCCACTGACTGGTAGAGGGAGAAGTGGATCTGTAGAAACAGACCCACACATAGCAGGATGGTTATGTAATATGTTTATTTTTGAGAGAGCACACGAGCAGGGGAAGGGCGGGGGGCGGGGTGCGTGGAGACAGAATCCCAAGCAGGCTCAGTGCTGTCACCCCAGAGCCCAACGTGGGGCTTGATCCCACAAACTGTGAGATCATGACCTAAGCTGAAACCAAGAGTCTGATGCTCAACCGACTGAGCCACCCAGGTGCCCCAAATAACAGGGGAGTCTTACCAGTGGAGGGCACTGAGTGCACACCCATGAACCCCATCGTTCAGTCTCAGAGGCCCGGTCATATGCCAAGTCCCATTTTTACATTTCTATGACATTCCATCATCTTTCTTGTGCTACTCTAGGTTGGTGTCTGCATCTTAAAATCAAAAGAGACTAAACTGATGCTTTTTATTTTACTCTGTGAAGCAGGATCCCAGGTCATCCAAGCATGGGGCCATGGGGGTGGGTGGGGTGGTAGCGGGAGGTGAGTGGGTAGCAGTTTTGAGAAAAATGAGGAATAGTAGTCATTATAAAGAGAAAAAGCGACAAGGAAACAATGGCTGAGTAGCTGGGGAGTCTCCAGGTATGGCTGGAAATCATGGATTTATAGCAGCATTCTACATGGTTGTGGGATTTCCTCTAGGAAGAGGAATGTAGGAACCAACAAGCTGGCTAGCGGAAGGAAGGATCCAGGATTAGCTGGGACAAGGGTGCCGAGTCTCTGGGATGGATGGGGGCTGCTGTGCTCTACCGTGGTGTCTAGTCTAACAGAGAAGAAATGAAAGGTGGGGCTTCTGATGGGGAGAACATCAACAGTGTTGGGATTAGGCTTGTGGAAATTGAAGACTTTAGTAGCGGGAAGAGGGGAGTAAAATCTAGACGGTCAGGGCTTTGCAAAGGCATGGGATGTTGAAGGTCTTGGAGATTTAGATTGTGTTAGATCCTCAGTGTGGCCATGTAAGAGTTGATTAAAAAAAAATTTTTTTTTAAATGTTTACTTATTTTTGAGAGAGAGCACGAGTTGGGAAGGAGCAGAGAGAGAGGGAGAGACAGGATCCAAAGCAGGCTCCAGGCTCTGAGCTGTCAGCACAGATCCCTGACGTGGGGCTCGAACTCAAGAGCCACGAGATCATGACCTGAGCCGAAGTCGGACGCTTAACCAACTGAGCTACCCAGGTGCCCCAAGAGTTGTTGATTTTAGTTCTGTTACCTTTGGACCTCTCATTTATGTAATAATTTAAGTAATAATAAACATGTCTTGATATTTTTTATATTTTTATTTTAGAGAGCGTGTAAGCAGTGGGGAGAGAGAGAATCCATGCTCAGCATGGAGCCCTAAGTGGGGCTTGATCAACTGAGCTACCCAGGCGCCCCTTATATTTTAAAAGGTTACTTTATGGATTGCAGAACTAAAACAACAAGGAAAGAACCAAGTAGTAAGTAGAGTGTTTATTTTTTTAAAATTACTTAAAAAAGGTTGTTTACAGAGATGTGGATTTACATAACTTGGCGACAACATTTTAAAAATGTACAGGCTATTTCATATTATTGCACTTACTCTTTAATATATAAGGCATTTTATTTTACATAAATAAAGGATGTATATTATCATACAACAGGTGTGGTGCCAATTAAGTCAACCATAAAATTAAATGAGATGTGTATGGAAGGACAGAAATGAAACCCGACTTCAACCTTCACAGAATATCCTTGCAACTACAATTTACTTGTTGTAACACATATTTACCCTCATAACTTATTGTGGGTGACTGACGAGTTAAATAAAAACCCCAAACAATGAAAATTTTAGTAGGATAATAGAATACCATTAGTGCTCACTCAGGAAGTGTGGGAATTAGACTAATTAGAAATACTAGTCATGCCTTGAACACTGAAGACAAGTTAAGTAGCCTTCTAAGGGTCAGAGATAGTTTAGCCTTTTGCTTTCTCCCTTCAATTCCAACTGGTGACCAGGGAAACCCTTCTCGCAAGATCTACTAGAAATGGCTGATGACTTTAACACAATTTAGTGAGCCAAAGGTCTACCCTTTGCACTCTTCAGATACGATGATCAGGGACTCTTGGAAGGAGACTGTTCCACTGCTCCCCATTCTGTAGATGTTCCTGTTTGCGTAGGAATGTGAATTTCTTACTGGTAGGCACAGCTGGAAGGGCGGAGGCAAATATTCTCTTACCATTCAGGCAAGAAAGCAGAAACCACAAAACTGACCCCAGAGACTTAAAAACAATCTAGCATGCACCTTGCACTGACTGCCTATAGTATCCTACCTGGAACTGTAGTGAATAGTAGAAGCTAAATTAATCAGGTCTTTCTAGCTAACTCTTGTGCAACATTCTCTTTTGTATATAACCTACGGAAAAAAAAAAAAATGAGAAATCTGGGCTCACCAGCCAGATACTTCAGTCCCATCTGAGAGACCCCTCTGGGCCAACTTTACAGAGGTTTACTGGGATTAGTCACTTGGAAAAGCAATGTACAAAGGTGAGTAAGCACCTCTATGATCGGGGGAGGGGTACGGTGACCTCCATTCTTTTCTCTAAGCCATAGACCCAAGCTGCAGGTTATTGGAAGAAGTCTCCGACATAATACCTCGGCGTCCTCCCAACAGGCAGGTTATGATTCTGACCTGTACTCCCAGGACTCGATCTGCTGGCCTGCATCACCCTTGGATCTGGCTCGTAACTACATAGTTCTGCTGCTTTACCTTGAAAGAGTGACTCACCCTTGTTCTCCATTTTCTTCTTTTTACATCTTGGTAAATGTAGCTGGTGAAGGTTTAGAATTTAAGAAAAAAAGGTGCAGTAGGAGGAGAAAAGCCAGTTTTGTGACAGGGAACAGCGCATTGAATGGGAACAGCCACTACGAACAAGTCATGCTTTGAAAGGAGAGCAGCCGGGATGGGTTTTCACAGGCAGTATGAGTCACAACAGTCTTTTGCAGGGAAACGGTTTTGCAAAAGGAAGAATTTGCAAAACAGGAAAACAAAACCAGCAAACGCTTTAGTCACTGCAGAGCCGACATCACACCCAGGTCAGGAAAAGAGGTCCAGTGCTTTAGAAAGGTTCTATTTCTTAAGCTTGTTGGGAAAGGGGAACACAACCAGCCAACCAAAAAAAAGTCCCCTAGAAGGATTATTTTTAAGTTCCTCCATTTGGATTGTAAATGTAATGCCTACGTTTATAAATCCAAGGGTACTAAAAAGATTTCTAAAAATTTGGCTTAAATTAGTGGTTGGAGTGCATAAAATATAGAAATGGAAACCCAGTGACTATGATATTTCTGCCCACTCTTGGGTTGACTGGTCTTGAATTGAAGCACTTATTCAAGACAAGTTGCAAAACAGATGCAAGGTGCTTTCAGAGCTGGAACTTTCTGCTCACTCAAAGCAGCAAAGTTCATGGCTATCTAATGTGGTTTATCAGAACTGCATTTTTGTAGCATAGCCTTACGACTTACACTTTTAGATCACGATCAGCACTTCATGATGATCGACAATCCACGGAGTTGAACTCTGCATCCGTACATTGCACATGACACTCTCTAAAAAATATCACTTTCTGTATTTTGCTTTTTCATTTTTGGATAATTCCTGAGCTCAGCTTAACTGTTAGGTCATAACTTATCTTTTTTCTTTCTTTCTTTAAGTCTCATTTCTTTTCACGGTAACAATACAGACCCACAGCTCCTTCCACTGAATGTGCCTAAAAGCACTGTTATTTACTTACAAAATTATATAAAACTGTAGTCCTTTTAGTTGTGACATTTGTGATGCCCCCTCGGACCTGGTTACCTCCCTCACTGCCAGGACTGGGTACAGTGTGAAAGGAGGCAAGAAGGATGCGAAGGTCTAGGTAAATGGTTCGAATGAAGGGCACGCCATGTCTCATATCCCCATCAGTAGATGTGAAAAGGAGGGGACAGGCACTGGAACAAAAGGATCCCTCCCAGCCGAGGTGGTCCAGGTCAAAGGCTTCCAGGGGTCCGCTCCACCGCTGCTGCACGCACAAGAGGTCAGCTTCACGTAGATGTCAAAACCTGGAGATTTCTATAGTCCTTGCCTGTATCAGTGTTCCTGTGTTGTTCTAGGAACCCAGCGTTTGAAGAAGTTACTCTGATTTGCTCAAGTAAGGGAACTGAGAAAAGGAGATGCTTGTTCAAAAACGTAACCAGCATGACCAGTGAGCATCACCACTGGTGATGGTTTCAGGACGAATTTCTATGCTTCCTAATTACTAACTGCACAGGTCCCTCCGGGACAGACTTCATAATATTCCAGGCGTCAAAGTGCATGAGCCCAACCAGGGGTTTTCCATTAATGGCGAGAATTTCATCTCCAGCTTCTATTGTTCCCGCTTGTTCAGCTGCACCCCCTGTGAGAATAAATGCAGAACAAGGGCTTGGCACCTTTGTGGTATTCAAAATAAATTCCAAGGAAACGAAAAACTTAAGTGGTACCCAGTGCCTATATTCTTAAGACGCACAGGGCATACATCCATTAAATATTCAAATCTGTAACCCCCTCCTCTCCTAAGATGCATAAGCAGTGGACTAGGAGAAAATCATTTTCAATGTATTTAGTCAACAGAGGGAATACGCAGACTAGATAAAGAACTACAAATCAGTAACTAAAATCCAAATGGCCAGTAAGTGGAGGAAAACAGGCTCCACTTTGATCTAATATACCATGATGGCTAATCAGGGACTATGGAGATTACTTACACACAAAACCTGATGTATTTCTACACCGCAGCTTTCTATATAACAAGCTTAGGAGTATATGGGTGTATGTTACTGATACTGTTAGTATTCACTATTGTGATAGCATATTACATAAAATAGGATATACATTAGTATATTTTTATATATACTGATATTGTTAGTATAATTATACTTTAAAAAAATGTTAGAGGAAGAGAGATGATCCCAGGCAGGCTCCGTGCTGTCAGCATGCAGCCCACCGTGGAGCTTGATGCCAAGAATCACGACATCGCGGCCGGAGCCCAGATCGAGTCGGATGCTTAACTGACTGAACCGCCCAGGCTCCTCTATAATTAGATTTAAAATTTGTAATATAATTGTTTAGCTCAGGAACCTGAAGAGGTCTTTGAGAACTGTCCAAGATTAAATGACGATGCAGGGTCATTAAGAGACCTCAGATCTACCACGTGTTTCAATGATCTCTACTCTCATCCCAGTATTGTAATTTTAAATGAATGGGATCTTGGTCCATGTTAACCACCCCTGACTGGCAACCCTAATGGCCTTACTTACATGTATGTTTACATCAGCTACAGCTAATACTAGTTAAGAACACGGAGTTGGACACAGACCCTGGGGCCAGACTGCCTGGGGTCAAGCCTTATTCTGCCATTTGCACCTGTGACCTTCGGGGCTTGTATGGCCCCGTGGCACAGTCTCTCCTCTGGTGAAACAGGGATAACAGTACCTGATAGGACTGTCATGGGGGCGACATGTGTTCACATGTGTAGAACACAACAGGGCGGACACACAGCACACCCTGTATGTCACAGAGAATAAGAACATTTTCCAAATGGAAAGAAAACAGACCGCTAACTGCGTTTTTTAGGGCATTACCTTTGTACACTCTTTTAATGACCAGGGGCCCGTCTCCAGCCATCGATGATTTTCCTCCATCCAGACTCAATCCCAGCCCAGCAGAGGTCTTCAGCACTTCAACACACAGAGCATCGTGGGAAGCTACACTTCTACCTGTAGCAACGATGTTCGGAAGGATGAAGAGACAGGGACACTCATCACCTCCTGTCCTGTCCCCTAAATGTATTCCCCCCGCACCCTGGAGTCCCATCTACCTTCGAAACCAGTGTTAGAGTTGATCTCCCAAATTTGGAGCTGGCCTCGTGGCTAAGTTCCTGCCATACCTGCACCATGTGCTCTCCTAAGCATTTCCTGTTGTGCCCAAGCAGAAACCCCCAGACTCCGAACTGCTCTTGGCAAGCCCCACACGCTGTTGCTGTGGGTCTCAGTGAAGTCATACTTGAGGAGTCAAATTTGATTTCCTGCTGACCCTGACTGCCGATGGCAGCAGTGTGTCACAGTCTGACCCTGAAATCCTGCAACACCCAAACGCCAGACCCCATGTGAGACCGTGACCGTGGATTCCAAAGCTCCCAGGGATGCCCAGAGCTCCTTTCCTTCCTCCTCCTGCCACACATGCTCCTGTTGTGTGTTTTCATCACACGCCAGCTGCCTTCACTGCCGTCTCCTCTCTCCACTGGGAGGTGGGGGACGTTTCCACGGCAACACTCGTGCCTGCTCTGTGTGCTAGTGTGGAGAGGCCTGGCTGAAATCCGCCTTGGAGATCTGCATAGAGATTGTAAGCTTGCCTTTTATTTCTCTTATTTACACATGTTCTCATTGAAGGATGTTGAGGGGAATGGAAAGGCGCACCGAGCTCTCTGGGAGGCAGGGGAAGGACCACAGATTAAACTGCCCCCTTCAGGTTGAGGCCAGGCTAGCCAGCATCACTGCTCTTGCACATAAAGGTCAGTCCATTAGTGTGGTTTCACGAAGGCGACTCCACGTCCCATGTGGTCTGAAGGAAATGTGCTAATGGGAGCAGCCTGATTTTTCCGTAGGTGATTTCACTTGCTGTTAAACAGGAAAACAGGCCCATTACAGGCTCTCAGCTCTGGCCAGACTCTACTAGAATCACCCAGGAACCTTAAAAAGATTGTGATGCTGGGCCCTGGCCCTTACCTTCACCCCCATCCCTGAGGTTTCATGATTGAAATAAGCTGGGGAATTCACTGAGCAGGAGGATTTTAAAAAGCTTCCTACGTGTCTTTAACATGCAGCCTACCGCATCAGCCCTCAAGTGGGATACTCTCTGTGTTAGGGGAGAACTGCACAGGTTCAGGTAGAGCCCTGGGCACGGGCATTTTAAGGAACAGGAATACGAAAAAATAAAGGTTAGGCCCTGAAAGTGTTTACAATTTGGTAACTCTGTAGAATCTGGTTCAAGGCCAGATGTTCTGAAGGTGCCACAGGAATACTTAATGATTATAAATGACAGGATTAGCCTTCCATATCCTGAGTTCATGAGTCTTAAGAACTCTGGAAGCTACCGGGATTAAATGTCAAGTTGTTTCCTTTGACAAGTTGCCCGGATCCCACTGAAAGTACAAGCAATTGAGACTATGCGGAGGCAAAGGTGAACATGACAAGGTCTGATGACTTAAGGTGTTTCCCAATACTGGGAAGGGCTTCAGTTTTCTAGAAGAGCAAAAGCAAGGGAACAGAGAAGGCTGAGAATGCCCCCAGCCTGCGGAGGCATCTGGACAAGAAGCGTTCCGTTTGTTCAGTGGACATCAGTGCCCTTTCCAGCAAAGCAATCACAGAGAGCCCAGGCTGCCATGAAGCCAAGGTGAACAGGGAGGAATTCAGCTACCCTTAACTTCATTAGGGAGAGATGTTGAGTGGAAAAAAAACCTCCCCAGAAGGCAATGCCCTGACCCGGGCTTCGTTGGCTCCCCTATGCCACCTGGACTAAAGACATCACTCCTGAACTCCAAGGTAGGGGACACCACTGAAGTCTGATGTAGTTATCTGAAGGCCGTAATCAGCCTGTGCTTCAGAAACACAAGTGGTACTTAGTTCCTCCTGAGTAAGTACTTCATACGCCTTGCTCATGAGCCTTGGTGTGACAGTGTGGAGGGCATACAGAAAATCTTACTTCTGAACCTCTTTTTATAAGTTCTTGGTTGATTAAGGCTACAGTCTCTGTCTTTAAACATCTGTACCCCCTCATTTCCTTACATTCTTCTAAAACAGGAAAGAATACAAACCTTGATATTTTCCGAGGACAAATCTCAGTTCTGGAATTTCTCTTTCTACAGTCTCAACATGATTCCCCTCCCCTGTCACAAGAGTTTCTTGCTTTACTTACCGGCCACTTAAGTCCTAAGAAGAAGATATAAATGTGAAAGGGCTTCCTTCGTAACACATTTAGAGAAGCAGTCAAGCAGTCGTTAAAAATCTTCAATAGTATGACTTTAACTACTGGGGGCAGTGGTTTATAACTTCCTTGTAACACTGCTTTTGCAAGAACCATCCGCCGACATAAGACTTGACTACATTTGATTTCTCTGACCCAGATGATAGTAGTTATGTTCCTTCGTGCTCACCAGGAACCAATCTGCCAGCTGCACCCACCCTGCTGGTTGTTGAACTGGTGTCTTACCTACTCCAGGCTCCAGGAGGCTGGTCTTTCTGGATAGCAAGCCCTTCCCATTGGCTTCCTGTCTGGTGGAGGATCTGGGCTGGTCATTCCCTTTCTTGATGACTATAAGGACATCTTTGTGCAGCTGTGCTTGGTGCAGAACCTTCAGGACATCCCCATGGGCTAAGCCAGCCAGTGAGGTGCCATTGACTGATAGAAGGAAATCCCCTCGGTTCACAGTCCCTTCCTGAGAAGCAGCCCCCTGAGAAAACACCCTGTGCACCTGCGGCAAGGAGAAGTCAAAAGCCAAAGTCATCATACAAACGTGGTTTACCAAAAACCTATTCAGTGTGAGGGATGGAATATATATATTTAAAATGTTTAATGTTTATTTAGTTCTGAGAAAGAGACAGAGCATGAGCGGGGGAGGGGCAGAGAGGGAGACACAGAATTGGAAGCAGGCTCCAGGCTCTGAGCTGTTAGCACAAAGCCTGATATGAGGCTCAAACTCATGAACCGTGAGATCATGACCTGAGCTGAAATCGCACGCTCAACCAATGGAGCCACCCAGACGCCCCTGGAATATATTTTTACTCAACTTCTTGCTCGTGTCTAATATATGCCTGGCACTCCATGGGGGCAAGAAGAACACAAAAATGAACAGGACCTGGTCTTGCCTAATGAAGGTGGCCTCTCCAATGATCTCAAAGTCCTTTGAGTGATACAAAATTTTAGGTTGTTCTTGAGAAGGAAGTGATTTCAAAAGCAAATGCGGGTTTGGTCAGTTAATTCTAGTGTTTTCCTAGTGCTAGAATAAAATGTTAGGTGAATAGGAGGGTACAGAAAACTGATGTGTATTTGCATCTAATCACTCCGTCTGTATACATCAGTCAGCTCTGTGGTAAGAATGTGTATCTTTGCTAATGAATATATCATATCCTACTTTCCCCACTTTTCCATTTTTGTTTTGTTAGGAGGGAACAAACACCAGCATTCTTTGAACTCACAGACGTGAATTTTGTTCTGATCAAATGTGAGGCTGCTTCGGGAGTGACTTTCCTGCGAGCACCTTGACACTGTCACTTACCACAACTGATTTTGGCTCCACATCTGTTCCTCCTGCCACAGTGAATCCCAGACCTGAGCCTTCTTTTTTATTCAAGACGATGAAGCAAACATCTTCTTTATTCTAGTGAAAAGAAACAGAAAAAAGTACAGTTGATCCTTGAACAACATGGGGTTTGGGGCACCCACCCCCACACTGTGGAAAATCTGCCTATAAATTTTGACTGCCCCTCACACTTAACCGCTAATAGCCTGCCCTTGATGGAAGCCTCACTAATAACATAAACAGTTGGTTAACACATAGTTTCTGTTATATGTATTACATATTGTATTCTTACAGTAAAGCTAGAGAGGGGTGCCTGGTGGCTCAGTCAGTTAAGCATCTGACTCTTGATTTCAGCTCAGGTCACGGTCTCATGGTTTGTGAGTTTGAGCCCTGCACTGGGCCCTGCGTTGGCAGTATGGAGCCTGCTTAGGATTCTTGGTCTCCCTCTCTCTGTCCTACTCCTGTTCACTCACTCTCAAAAAAAAAAAAAAAAAAAAAAAAAAAAAAAAAGCTAAAAGGGAAAAAAAAAAAATAATAAAAACAAAACAAAGAGAGTGCATTTAGAGTGCTATAAAAAACTCACGCGTAAGTGGATCTGTGCAGTTCAAACCCATGTTGTTCAAGGTCACGTATCTGTTTCTTGTGCTGGGAGTTAGTAAGTTCTGTGGTCAGCCCTCCCGCTGTGCTGCACAGCTTGTCACCACGAGCCCCAGTGGCTATTCAGGAGCTTTCCCACCTTTCCTGAACTCAACTGTCCTCTACCCATCCTGGGCAGTGCTTACTTGGAGTTTGGGGGTCCATCCTGTACCTATAGAACCACGGGGATGGTGGACAGAAAGGGGCAGGGACGGGACAATATAGGAGCTATTCTAGGCACCAGATTGTGTCTTCCCAAATCTGAAGACAGCACGTAATTTGGTCATGAAGGGAATTCTTTTTGTTTTTTTTAATGTTTATTTTTGAGAGAGAGAGAGAGAGAGAGAGAGAGAGAGCATGAGTGAGGGAGGGGCAGAGAGAGGGAGACAGAGGATCTGAAGCAGGCTCTGTGCTGAGCACGCAGAGCCCAATGCGGGGCTTGAACTCTTGAACCGTGAAATCATGACCTGAGCCAAAGTCAGATGCTTAGCCTTAGACTGTGCCACCCAGGTGCCTCGCGAAGGGAATTCTTCATTCTATAACTGTTTAAGTCTATAATTTAGTCAGGCCAGGGTCAACAACAGCAGAGAAGAAGTGCCAAGAGGCAGGATGAGAACACACTGAGGCCAACTGTTTTATGACCCCTTCCCGCCACATTCAGTTCGTTGGATTTGAGGTGTAATTAATGAATGGGTATTCCTAAAATACAAAGTATGTTAAAAAAATATAAAGTAGGGGCGCCTGGGTGGCTCAGTCGGCTCTGTCTCTCTCTGTCTCAAAAATAAACATTAAGAAAAAAACTTTAAAAAATATATATAAAGTACCCTAAAACTAACTGCCAACTTGTATTTGAGACTAGAACATTCCTAGTAGTGTCTAGGCTTACGTTACAAAAGACTGTCCTGTGTTTCAAGCATCCAACAAAAGATACCTTAAAATATTTTAAAATAACTGAGTTATTCAGTTATTATTATTATAATTCTGAATTTTGACTTCCTTCACCGCACATGGTAAAAATGATTCCGCAACATTTTTCAAGATCTGCATTGCTAGGTTCCCCATGAAGTGATTTATAATCCATCAATTCAAGGTGTTCTCAACCCAGCAACAGAAAAAGAATCTAAAAATAAAACTGAAGTGTTGTTTTGATGAGAGAAGGTGAAAACACTGAGAGAACCACCTCTGTATTGTGCTGGGGAAGGAACCCATAATTAAAAAAAAAAAAAAAAGAGTTTAGGAGTGCCTGGGTGGCTCAGTCGGTTAAGCGTCTGACTCTTGATTTCAGCTCAGGTCATAATGTCACGGTTGGTGAATTTGAGCCCTGAATCAGGCTCTGCACTGACAAGGCGGAACCTGCTTGGGATTTTCTCTCTCCCTGCCCATTCCCCACTCACATGCAGGCTCGCTCGCTCGCTCTCTGAAAATAAAACATAAAAAAATAAAAGAAAAAGAGTTTAGTCCTATTAATACGTCCTAAAGAGTGATCCCAAGCATTTTCTGTCTCCCCAAAGAAGTTCATTCAAACCAAATCTCCATTTGCTGACACTAGAATGTTCCACAGACCTGCTGGGGGATTTTGACTTTGTTGGGAAGTCCAACCATTTACAGGCTCAGACACGTTCAGAGAGAAGAATGAAAACTAGGCATCCTTGATGAAAATGGGGCATGTGGTCTGGTACACCCAAATTTTAATTTGCTCAAAAAATGTTTTTTCGAATTGTGTCTGAGGATACAAGTGCACTAGAAGCCGACGACGGCCACTCTGTGAAAGCAAGTGAAGACTGCAGGGAAATGAGGGTGAACAGCTGCATTCTGATGCAAGTAGGAATGCTGTTCCACACCAAGCCACCGTACTTGTCTGGGGGTGAATGTGGAACCAGAGGGACGGGGTGGGAGACCCTCCCAGCTGGCACTCAGCGTCCTGCCCGCACAAAAAGTCTCCCATTGTGTCTGTGGTCCCTGAAAATGTGCATCTCATTTGTGAGGTAGGTTGAGACTTTTTGGTTTTCTGCTTCTACTTTCTTTTCTTCTTCTTAAGTTTATTTGAGAGAGAGAGGCAGAGAGAAAGGGAGAGAGAGTCCCAAGCACTGACAGTGCAGAGCCTAACGCAAGGCTTGATCCCATGAACCGTGAGATCATGACCTGAGCCGAAATCAAGAGTCGGATGGCTTAACGAACTGAGCCACCTAGGTGCCCCTCCTTCTACATTTTATCTAACACTGTAGAATGTCTGAGGACAAGGGACCCGGCAAAGTGTGATCCCACCATGCCATGTTGATTGGAAATGCCAGAATGAGACTTGCATGCATGAAACACTTGTTGTCACAAGTCGAAGAAAGAAGGGAGAGGACAGAACGGTCCCTTTCACTGAAAGTGAAAAATGCTGGATGTCTCAATGTGCTTGTTAACTGCACAGACCCAAACCAGCAGGCTGAGGACCAGAGGGAGTGTGTAAACTAAGGGGAGCTGGTCTCCTCTCCAACCTGGTTCCTTCCTCAGGGGATGCCAACATCACAGCCCTTCTGGGTAATGCTAGAAATTTCTGGCACAGTGTTCTCAGATCTATGAGTGGCCCAGGTACATTACCAGTCAAGAAAAAACTGTTCATATTTGTTTTCTCAAAACAAATATTCACTTATTAGGGTTCAAATCTCTAAGGGCAGTTCTGAGAAATTAACCTTGTTCTTCAGAGAAGTATTCTAGATATGAACCCATGGCTTCTTCTGTTATTATCATCACATCCAATTTATTGAAAGACTGCATTTTTTAAAAAATTTTTTTAAATGTTTATTTTTTTTTGAGCGAGAGAGAGACAGAGCACGAGCAGGGGAGGGGCACAGAGATAGAGGGAGACACAGAATCTGAAGCAGGCTCCAGGCTCTGAGCTATCAGCACATAGCCTGATGCGGGGCTTGAACTCATGGACCGCGAAGATCATGACCTGAGCCAAAGCTGAATGCTTAACTGACTTAGCCACCCTGGCGCCCCAAAAGACTGACTTTTTTTTTTTTTTTAATGTTTATTTTTGACAGAGACAGACAGAGTGCAAGTGGGGGAGGGGCAGAGAGAGAGGGAGACACAGAATCTGAAGCATCTCCAGGATCTGAGCTCTCAGCACAGAGCCCACTGTCAGCACAGAGCCAGATGCGGGGCTCAAACTCATGAACTGTGAGAGCATGACTTGAGCTGAAGTTGGACACTCGACTGACTGAGCCACCCAGGTGCCCCAAAAGACTGCATTTCTAATGACCGGTTAGCCACCTTGTCTTGAATCCCAGGCTTCAGAAGCTCTCATGTTGGGGGCCAGAGTAGGGCTACACACACACACACACACACACACACACACACACACACACGCTAACTCATTTCCCCAGCAGGTGGCTCCCTTGACAAGTAGTTAACGTCCACCTAGGTGCAGAGATGTGCTGTGGCCATTCCCTCATGTTTCCAACAAGCCTAGTTCAGTTTTGAGGACCCTCTGTTGACAGACTCCAAGTGTGGGGGGGTGAGGAGGATGGTAACTAGTCACTACTGGGGAATTAACACAGCGGCTGCGCCAATCTGGCACCTGAAATTCAAGTCAAGGTCTACCTTGTGAAGCCAGCTGCAAGCTGCAACTGCGAGAGAGGTCAGACCCAGCTGGGCAGCTCTGTGCTCGGGCTCAGAGCAGAGCTCTTCCTGGCTCCCAGAGCTCCTGCCCCGAACCTGGGCACGACCCCACCCCGGCCCTGCCCCAGCCTCGTCTCCCTGTGTGGTCGGGTTCCACTCACCTCTGATTGTGCTTTCGCTTCCTGAATGAGAGCCGGGACCGTCGATCTTGACCCCACTGATGATAAAACAGACTGTAATCTTTGCTGGTCTCCTGCTGAGACTAGAAGTTGATCCAAACTAATATAAAAATATGAAAGAAAAAGGCAATTTTCTCCTTTCATAAGGTTGTATTTACAATGCTCTTTCTACCAAGTTGCAGGTGTTTTCTGATTTTCATGCTCTCTTTTGTTTTTAAAAATAATTTTTTTAATGTCTGTTTATTTTTTTCTCGAGAGCGCACTGTGAAGGATGGACAAGGAGCAAGGGGAGCAAGGAGTCACAGACTCTGAAGCAGGCTCCAGGCTCTGAGCTGTCAGCACAGAACCCGATGTGGGGGTCGAACTCATGAACTGTGAGATCATGACCTGAGCCGAAGTCGGAGACGCTCAACTGACCGAGCCACCCAGGCGCCCCTTCAAAAGGTGCCCCTTTTGGTCATAAGAACTCTCAATACAAACTGCTTGAAGAATCCTGAGTGCTGGGCAGGAATGTCATTCACAGGAATTACTGTGGCTTCTGGGATCCATCACCTCAGGATGTTAGGGAACCAGTGCTGGAGCTCCGCAGAACATTTCTGACAGTTTGAAAAATATTCTTTAAAATGTTAGGAATTTTCTGCTTAACTCGGGTCAGCTTCGAAGGCCCAGACTGTTGTCCCCTGAGGTGCAGCCCTCCCTGTCCACTCTCATCTCTCTGATGGCGCTCTTGCCAAAAGTGCCGTGTCCCATCAAGACTGCCCTGCAGAGCGACATTCTGGAAACCCTTTCTCTGCAGGCATGGTCTTTTTCCAGTAGTGATATTAAAAAGCAAAGGGGGCTAAATGCAATGTGGTATCCTGACAGAGAAAAACGACGTTAGTGAAATGTGTTCCGTGAAATCTGAATTAAGTCTGTGGTTAACTGTGTTCTTCTAGTGTTAAATTTCTGACTTTTGACAACTGGACCAGGATTATAGATGTTCCCATTAGGAAGAGCTGGGTGAGGAGCTTGGGTGCCAGTCTTTGCACCTTTTCCAAAAATTGAAAACTAGTTCATAATTTTTTAAAAAGTTTATTTGAGGGGCGCCTGGGTGGCTCAGTCAGTTAAGCATCCAACTTCGGCTCAGGTCAGGATCTCACAGCTCGTGGGTTCAAGCCCTGCATCAGGCTCTGTGCTGACAGCTCAGAGCCTGGAGCCTGGAGCCTGCTTTGAATTCTTTGTCTTCCTCTCTCTAACCTTCCCCTTCCTGTACTCTGTCTCTCTCTCTCTTTCAAAAATAAATAATAAACATTAAAAAAAGTTTTTATACAGTTTATTTGAATAAAAGGCGAGAGGCAGATACTTACTTAACTGACCAGCCTTTTCCAGAAGGTAGATCCCAGGTGGTTTCACCCACATGATGGGCTGAACTGGGTGCCCCAGGCTCACTGGCTTTAGGGCTGCTTCCTCCTGGACAGGCCCTGTCCCCCCGCTTCATGGGGCATGAAAGGGCAGTGGACCCATTGAGGCCTCCCGCGGGAGAGCCAAGCGACCTCCTGGGGGTGATTTCCAGCTCGGTTTTGAAGAGTACGGCTGTCGGTCCCACTGAGAAGTCCTCACTGCAGAGCTTGTCAAGGTCAGGCATGCTCAAGGCCCTCAGTTCCTGGAGCTTAGAGCGGGATAAGGGAGAGGGCTGGGTGTGGCGCACCGAGGACTTGTTCCTTTTGACGGGAGAGGCTGGGGTCATGGTTGGGGTGGGAATTCCAGAAGGACTAAGTGATTTCTTTGGGTCTGAGTCAGGGCCCTTGTTACTGGCCTCCGCTGGATTCTGCTGGGAGACTGTCAATGCTGTGCTGGAGGGGGACTTGGTCATCTGGGGGATCAGGGTGCTGGCTTCACTTTGGCTTTCGCTGCAGGAACTCAGGCTGCGTCTCAGTGACCTTGCTGCTGGGTCACTGGGGTGGCTGAGGCTCCCGGAAGCAATGCTGCCAGATGACCGTCTCCCAATGGGAGGCTTGGAGCTCGCTGACAAAAAAGGAGACACCCCAGACCTGGCCACCAGCCGGTCAGAATGGGCTAGGTTCTCAAAAGACTTGATCCTCTGCTTCACAGAGAAAAATGAGGTAGATTCGTAGTTCTGCTCAGAGTAGTAATGTCTTCTAGTGACTTTGATTTTGTCCGTGACTAGGCAGCTCGTCTCTCGCACTGAAAGAACATCCCCTTCGTCTGTTGTTGGAAGGTTCCTCGATGTCTCCAGGAGGGGCTTGACGCTGTACACGCCCTGTCCGTTAGCCAGGCCAAGACCACCACCTCTGGCTGCCTTGGCCTCGAGGAGCCCCCCACTTGTTGCAGGGATCTGGCTGTCCCGGTGAGAGCGACCTGGGCTGTGTAGAGCATGCCCTTCCCGTCCAAAATGGCTTGAAAACTGGGCCGGCATGGAGTAGGTCCTGGTCGCTGGCCTTGGTGTGAAACATGGATGGTCATCTGGCACTGGGCCCGCTGACGTGCCGTTCTTGGTCATCCCGAGGGAGCCCGACACCTGACTTGACTTCCCCTGCGAGGAATCCACCTTTCTAGTAGGCAGTTGTGGGGAGGAGGAGGAGGAAGCCAGTTTTGCCACACTGAAAGATCGCTGGGTTTCCTGCTCTACCTGGGACGCACAAGATGTGAGTGACGGCGGATGACTTGAGGACGTCTCCTCTGACTGGTGACAGAACCTGATCTCACTCTTCTCCTGACAGTTGCTCTGGGCCAAGAACCCTCTTACTCTGTCACTTTCAGCTAGCTTGTCACCACATGCATTCTTGGGCATTCTTTCAGAAGAAATTTCAACTATTTTCAGCTGGTTTGTTCTTTCTAGGGGATCACCAGTAATTATTCTGCCTCCTTTGTCATCAGTCACCCCCGATCGGGCTACTTCTGGTGCCGAATCCATTCGGCTGGCCGTGCGCCGCTCCCTCTGCCCAGGAGGTGGGGCCTCCTGTCCGTTGGTGGCTGTGGATGCGCTGTTCCCTGAGGCCACAGGGGGAGCCCTGGTCTCTGGCCCACACTTAGGAGATCTGGGGGCCGCTGGGCAGCCTCTGTTGGGTTCTGAGTGCAAAGCCACGTAGGATCTACCGCATGCACCCTGCTCAGGGAGAGTCCTGGGGGAGGCGTGGGGTGAAATGAACGCTGTGATGCTCGTTTCCGAAACTGACGGCTTCAGTGACCCCGGGGCAGCAGGTGGCCTGCTCTCCAGCACGCACTGGGGGGACCTGGGGGTGGCCGTGGCATTTTTGTCAAGCTCCTCGTGGTCTATGTGGAACTGGTTAGATGCTCCCTTCAAAAGCATTTTGTGGGAGGTCTGGGGTGAAATGAGGGGTTTCCTGGGGTCTGTCCCACCAGCCTTGGCAACGTGAGCTGCAGGGGCCTCGGAACTGGCTTTGCTTTTGCTTTTGATGCTGAGTCTCTTCAGCTTAGGACCAGATTTGGGTTTCTGACAGTTACTTAAGAGTGTTTCCACTGAACTTTTTTTAGGTGAGTCTTTATTTTCCAGATTCACTTTCAGCTGGGGGGAGCTATTAGGCACAGCAATCCCCTTTCTGGAATTTTGGCTGGAACTCAACACCTGACTTTTGGAGTCAGGGCTTCTGCTGGGCGCCATGGGTTGCTCCTTTTCAGTTTTGCCCTGTGAATGTGTCCCTTGGTTATTTTTATTTATTTCCTTAAACCAGGCCATGATGGGCCTCCTGGAAACCATTTTTGGTTTCTGTAGCAACTCATCCAGCTCGTGACTTTCGGAGATATGTAGATTTGTTAAAACAGACTCTCCATTCTTAGGGACATGCACGCTACAGGGGGACTGATTTTCAGTTGCACTGACATTTGTCTCTTGTTTTTTATTTGGGGTCTCGACACCCAGCAAGTCATGTTTTAAACCATCTACCGTGTTCAGACTGCCGAGAGCGACCGGAGGGTTGTGGAAATGCGTGGCGGCTTCAGGAGGCTGCCTGTTCCCCACAGATGAGCTAGTACTGGTGGCCTCCATGGTTTCTTCTTCACACGAGGGTCTGGGGTTCTGTAAAATCCTTACATCTGCATGAAGTTCATGCTCCTGAGAGCTTATATCCGAGAGAGGAAATGGCTGGGAAGAGTTTGGAATTGAAGGGCATGAGTTTCCTGGCACAAAGGATGCTCTCTCGCGTGGATTTCCCACCACTTGACTCAGAGCACTGTGCTTTAAGGGCAGAACTTTGGCCAACACAGGGCAGGGTGCGGCCTGGGCAGGTGCGTGAGCGGTAGTTGAAGGTGGATTGGGGGAACCATTTGTAGAACAAATTTCAATTTGCTCCTCCTCAGACTCTGTAGTGTCTTCCCTGTGAGAAGATCTGCGGGAATGAGGGGGTGACCAGTTGTTCCTGGTGGAAGCTCGTGGGGCTTCGGCGAGCGATTCAGGGTCAGAAGATGAGTCCTCGGCATCACCATACATGGATGAGAGAGATGGCTCCGTGCTGTCACCCAGGCCCGACAGGGACATGCTGTCTTCGTGAAAACTGCTAAAATTTCTAGAGTAGTTGCTCAAAAAGTTTTTGTTCACAGTAAAATGTTTGTCAGGATTAATGGAATCCAAAACTGAAGGCTGGGAGGCCCACTGTGGGAGAGGGGGCTGGCCAGCAGCCCAGGCCCTCCTTAGGGTGGGGGTCTGGTTCCCCACGACTGGCTCAGCATGGTGGGAACTTCCACTTCCAGTGCCTGCTGGAGGTTGACCCTGAGAACGTCCCACTTGACTCAACCGGTCCCCTTTCTGAGGAGACTGAAGTCTTGGTTCAGAAGCATCCAGCTCCTTGATGAGTGTGTCGATGTCAGTCACAGGACTGCCCCCGCTTTCCCTGGGGCAGCAAAGCCCGGAGACACCCCCACACGCCCCTGCAGCCCGGTCAGCGGGTGACGGCAGGGAGGGGCTGGCCTGCGGGGCCCTCTCGGACACAGAATCTGTTCCCTTGGGCAGGGAAGAGCCTGGGGAGTTTGCAGGCACGAGGACGCCTGTTGCTTGCAGAGCCTTGCCGTGGTGACCGGGACTTCTCTGTCTCTCCTCCTGGGACATGAGGTCTGGGGACAGGACGCCACTAGCTGCAGACGTTGCCTCTGCCTCAGGTCCTGCGCCCCTGTGGGCAGCTGCCTTCCTGGGCAAGTTGGCTTCTGGGGCTGCCGGAAGGTTGCTGAAGTCACGACGAGCCGCTGCCATCTTCCCTGGGGAGGCGCTGCTCTCCTGGGCGAGACTCACGTGACATCTGTCCTCAGACTCAGGCACCCCGGGTGACACTGGCTCTCCACGGTCCTCAGGCCGCCTTGCTGGCCCCGTGTCCATGGAGGTCTTGCTGGGCTCAGGGTGAGCTGCCCCCTTCTGCTCTGGGGTAGGGATGAGGTCTGGGGGGCTATCCTGTCCTGTGTGGAGATAAGGGGGGAAGCAGGGAGAGAGAGGGGAAAATGTGAGGAAAACTCTCAATTGAAAAAAAAGGAGGAAAATGAAACGCTCTCAAATTTTTGGTCTTTTTTCAGAAAGACATCCCACAGCCTAAATGTAGGCCTCCTTGTCGCTCTGTTTTTGCCTCTGAAATTACAGAGCGCTCACATCTAACAAATACCACTCTGCTCCAGACGTTCCGAAATAACTCAGACTGGCTGGCAGAATAACCCTTTGTTTCTGCCTTTTCTCTCTTTTTGGTTATTTTTAAGGATGGGGGCCCCAGAAGCCCTTCCCCTGGGTTTCTTTACACCGTCTGCTCTGATGGCAATGGCCTCAGGGGTCAGGCTGTTCCGTTTGATCCCTCGGCTTTGTGTTCATCTGCAGAGGCTTCGGGTCTCTGGTTTAGCTCTAGGTCATGGGTTTGGCCTTATGGTGGGAGTTGTGTGCTGTAGAGTCTAAAACAGTCAAGTGACGACCTCTGGGGACTTACTGCTCAGCGCAGGACAGGAGGGAGGAGGCTAATTTGGGAAGAAACACAGGACACCACAGAAGGAGGCAAGTCCGCACTGTACCTTGGTTGTGTCTTGACCGCGTTGAAAGGATTGGGAGAGCTGGAAGGCCACATAATCTGGGAAGCTCTGACAGAAGGGGTCGGGGGCGGGGTGGGAGTTCTGCGGGGAGAGTCGGGCCACACAGTGATCGGGAGGAAGGCGAAGAAGAAAATGGAATGAAAGCAGAGAAGAGAGTGCATGAAACCTCAGAGGCGCAGGGAAAGGCAATGCGTGCCGGCGACAGTGGGAAATGAAGTCCTTTCGTGAGACGGGCTCTGGAGGGGCCTCCTCATGAGGCCCCCACACACTCGGGCTAATCTGTTCACCTCTGGCACATGGCATCTTATAATCGGGAGAAAGGACATAATAAGAACATTAGATTTGCTATTTTCTTGGGAACTATGGGTTGCTGGGAAACAGTCACAATCAAAGCACCTGCTTTGAGAAGATGGTCTCCCCAAACGTTATATTCACTCCACATCTCCCACACAAATCATTTTTTTAATTTTTTAATTAATGTTTTAATTTTTTACTTAAAAATTAAAAAAAAATTTAAATACTTTTGAGAGAGAGAGAGAGGAGAGAGAGACAGAGCGTGAACAGGGGAGGGGCAGAGAGAGAGGGAGACACAGAATCTGAAGCAGGCTCCAGGCTCTGAGCTGTCAGCACAGAGCCCAGTGTGGGACTCGAACCCACGAACCGGGAGATTATGACCGGAGCCAAAGTTGGGCAGCTAATTGACTGAGCCACGCAGGCGCCCCTTCCACACAAATCATCTTAATTGCATATTCCTTTTCCCTCCTGAAGTTCCTATGTCAACAATTAAGAACTAGTTATTAGGACTTAGTGCTGTGCTAAGAGTTTTTCATGCACTTAATTTTCCTCCCAAGACTGTGAGGTAGGTCCTGTCACCATCTACTTGGGAACAGGAGGGAACTGAGGCACAGAGCGGTTAAGCAATGGATCCAGGGCCAGAGTTTATAGCCAGGGTCACCCGGGAAGGTGGCTCCACACCCCACCCTGTTATCTATAAACCCCGACTGCATGGCCTCTGTGCAGACAGCACTTGGCAACAGCAAGGTCGGCCTATCAAGACATGCGTGGAGAGCATACACAACCTCCCCAGACCCCGTGGAAGGGGAGGGATGTGCCAAGAATTCGAATCCACAGGCTCATGTCCTTCTCTGCTCTGCCTTTTTGAACTCCCTTCAGAATGACTTTCCTGCTTCTGCTGGTACCAACTCGGGGAAAAGTCACAATGAGACAAAAGGAAGGGATTTAACAGTCGTTCTTCAGTTTCAGATGCATTTACTGAACAAACCTTAAGTTTTTGTTAGCAATTTGACTTTATTGCAAAGCGTGTAACTTAAAAGTGTTTTGGGGGAGATTAAATGACATAGAGGCAGTCCTTGATGTCACGTTTCAAAGTAATCCTTCACTTGTAAACCTCCCCAAATGTCCAATAATGGGCAGAATGTTGCCTCAGTTATGGCACAAAATGGGGAGGGAGGCCCAGCAGCCTTACAAACGATGTTGCAGGCACAGGAGGACGCAGAAGACATCGGTGCAGTGTCCGAGCTAGAGCGGGGCCACAGGTGTGTTTAGGACGGCCCGCCAGGGCCAGCGTCAGCCGTGCAGGCCAGGAGTGTCTTGTGACCTCAGCACACGGCTCAAATATTACATTCTGTGGATGTGTGAGGGAAAAGATAGTTCTCGGTGCATCTGATCTCATGTAAGCAGAGTGCTGAGATTCTGAAGGGCAGGAACCCCTCTGTGTCATCTCATGACTTATTCACTAAGGTTCACATCACAAAATAGGTAAAGAGTGTCAACTGACTGAAAATGGATGCACTTGATGTGGAACTAAAACTAGGAGTTTAGGCACAATGATGTAGTAAAGTTGTTAAATGCAGGAGTTTTTAAATATCATTCACCTGTGTAAAAGCCGCCCCCGGCTGCCCCCCCCCCCCGCCCGCCCCGCTTCCCCAAATTCTCCACGTGTAACATTTGTATAAGGGTAACTTCTGCCTTCCCATCTTGAAGCTTAACCAGCACCAAAATAACCTTACCTGTCCTTGGTCGCTCTGGTGCAGCTTCCGGCAGGTTCTCTGTGCGGTGGCCAGCATCTGGGTGACATGGGGCACTGGCTGGCCCCCAGTTGGAAGGGACACGTCCATCCTCGACGGTTAGCTTCCCCAGAGATTCCTGGCACAATGACAACCACAAGTCACTGTTGTCAGTTTTCAGGTTTTCTGCACCCTAAGACCTCACACACAGAGAAGAGCTGGTTTGGGGAATTTCAGAGAACCCCGGATGAGGAGCCACGAGATCCAGATTCTGGGTGTCAGATCCACTAGAAATTATATGGACTTGTCATTCTTCCTAAGCCTCAGTTTTCCTAACTTTGGAATGTGGGTGATCAGGGAACTGCAGATCAGAATCACACTGAGATGTCACCCCACACCCATGAGGGTGGCTATAATCAAAAGCAGAAATAACAGGTGTTGGCGAGAATGTGGAGAAACCGGAACCTTGTGCACTGTTGGCGGGAATGTGAAATGGTTGAGCCACTATGGAAAAGGCTACGGAGGTTTCTCAAAAAAATAAACACAGAAATACCATACGATCCACATATCCGACTTCTGGGTATACACCCAGAAGAACTGAAAGCAGGGTCTCTAAGAGGTATGTGTATTGCCATGTTTATAGCAGCACTATTCACAATAGCTAAAATGTGAAAGCAGTTCAAGTGTCCGTTGATAGATCACTGGATAATCAAAATGGGGGATATACCGAAAATGGGATATTACTCCGTCTTAGAAAGGAGATTCTGATCCAGGCTGCAACAGGGATGAACCTTGAGGACATTATGTGAAGTGAAATAATCCAGTCACAAAAAGACAAAAGTGTATGATTCCACTTTTATAAGGTATTGAGAGTAGTAGAAATCAGAGAGACAGAAGACAGAGTGGTGGTTTCTGGGGGCTGGTGGGAGAGTTATTATATAACAGGTAGAGTTTCTGTTTCACAAGATGAAAAGAGTTCAGGAGATGGTGGTGATGAATGCACAACATTATTAACAAATTAGAACTGTACATTTTCACATAAGGTGGATTTTACCACAGGAGAAAAAAATGGGGAAAAAATTGGGGATAAGACTTGCCCTGTCTAACTCACAGAGATTTAAATAAAAGATGAGTAAATGAGTAAAAAAAAAAAAAACAAAACATACAGCCCACAAAAGGCTATACAGACGTAGGTATTATTGTCTGTGTACAGTATGGTAATATCCACGACTGTAAGGTCAGCATGTCAGTTTGGTACTTAGGGCCAGGACTCATCTGGACAAATGAAACGGACATTTAATCTTTCAAAATTTCACTTAGCCAAGTGTCAATTACTTCATCTTCCTTTCTTCTATCTAAAACCTACTGTAAAAAAAAAAGAAAAAAATTGCAAAACCAACCCGCCAGGAAGTTAAATCAGATTTGAAATTCACTCTCAGAGTTAAGGAGTCTTCACAAAGTGGCCCAAAGGTGGCAGCAGAGGAGAGAGGTGAAATGGATACAGCGTCTTTCAGCGGCTCTTGTATAAAAATCATTTAGTATCTGCTGAGGGAAATCTGCACAGGGTTTGAGTCAGTTATTTCCCTTTAGCAGTAAGGCATAAACGTAATAGAAAACAGCAAAAGAGGTTTGGAATTAGTAAGGCATAAATGTAATACAAAACAATGAAAGAGGTTTGGCATTAGAGGTGTGACTGAACAGCACTGTGAATGCACCAAATGCCACTGAACTGTATTCTACAGTGTTTCATTTTATGTTATGTGACATTCGTCTCATCTTGAAAAGTATTAAGTAAAAACAGCAGAAGACAACTTACCGAAGTTTTTTTTCTTTTTAAGCTTCCAATATTTGAGGGTAAATACTTAATGACAATGCATTTTTTTAAAAGTTTATTTATTTATTGCTTCTCGGCCTTTTGGCTAAGATCAAGTGTAAATTTTGTTTATTTTGAGAGAGAGAGAGAGAGAGAGAGAGAGAGAGAGAGAGAGTGTTCATGTGACCAAGCAGGCAAGGGGCAGAGAGAAAGGGAGAGAGACTCCCAAGCAGGCTCCGTGCTGTAAGTGCACAGCCTGAGGTGGGACTCGATTCCACGAACCACGAGATCAAGACCTGAGCTGAAATCAAGACTTGGGTGCTTAACTGACTGAGCCACCCAGGTGCCCCATAAAATGGCAATGCATTCTATTTTCTTTCTGATGTATAGATGAAATCATATTTTTGAAATAAATTTTTTTAAGAGAAGAGTTAAACTTTTGTGCAAAAGTTTTAAATGCCTCTCAAAATTCTTATTGGGAATACTCATTCACAATGACAAAAGCTCTTATTTTATAAACAATTATGAACAAAACCCCTGATTTATATAGTTATCCAAAACTGGCTGATACTTTTTAAAAGAAGGGGTTAACCCATCAGCCGAACATTGCATTTTAAAACACATATGCTAGTTGGAAGTAGTAACATATTTTCGGAGGATGAAAAAAGATGTGTTTCTACTTTTTCTATATGGTTAACAAAAATCCCTTCTGCCTAATATAGTTTTTATGACTTCATATTTTCTGGGTCTGTTTACACATATGTTTGTATAAACCACTTGAACATGTATCTTTATAGATGCGGCCTTACAATCAGCTCAGAGAGAAACTATTTATGTTGAGGTCGTAAACATTTGTTTCTCTTACTCCTCCTTGCTTACGTGGAGGTATACTGACTAAAATCAAGCCATGTGAGAGGTGCCTGGGTGGCTCAGTTGTTTGAGCATCTGACTGTGGCTCAGGTCATGATCTTACGGTTTGTGGGTTTGAGCCCTGCCTTGGGCTCTGACACTCGGAGCCTGGAGCCTGCTTCAGATTCTGTGTCTCCCTCTCTCTCCGCCCTCCCCTGCCTGCACTCTGTGTCTCTGTCTCTCAAAAATAAACAAACATTAAAAAAATTTTTTTGAAAATCAAGCAATTTGACAATCTGGACCATTCTAACACATGTGTAACCAAGTTGTAACGTAAATAATATTGACTTGCATTTAAGTGGTGCATTATAAGTTTTCTTTTTTTTTTTTTTTAAGATTTTCTTTTTCAGTCTTCTTTACCGTCAACATGGGGCTGGAACTCACAACCCCAAGATGGAGAGTCAGACTGAGCCTTCCAGGCGCCCAGGTGCATGTTAAGTTTCTAAGTGAATGCCTGCCCAATTTTTCACGTGATTCTCACAATAAGGGTACGAATAGTTTTGATTATTACACAGTTGCTGTAAAAAGTCTGAAAAAATAAGGATCGCGCAGAACCTCACCAGCTGGAGAGAATCACTGTTAGCCTGTGTGATGGTCCCTCTGGCTGTGAGAGATAATCAGGGCAGAATCTCTCCTCAGAATCAGGGCACGATCTCTCCTCAGTGGTCCAGACAACTGTGTCTCACAAAGATTCAACAACTTGCCTCAATGGTCACCCAACTAGCCAGGGGACCAGACCCAGTGTTCTTCTTCACCAGCCTAGTGCCGCCCTTCCCTCATCAACCATGTGTACAGGTCCCGTGTACAGGTAAGAGAGGGATTTCATCTTTTGGCAGAATGATCTATGACTCAATACCTGGGCATGTTCCCCCCACCAGCTGCTACAGTCTGTTTCTCCAACCATTCCCCCTCTTCCAGGCAGGATATCCTCTGCTTCCTAACACACTCCGTATTCACTCACACAAAAGTCACTGAGATCCCAAGTAACTGAAAGGAAACCAGTTACCTTCTCCACGGTTCCATCGGGATGAAAATCAGTCCCGGTCTCTCTGCCAGAAGTGGCCTGGATACATGGGTCATCAGCTCCATCAGCTAGGTTTTCAGTCTCGGAGTTGCTGGGCCTGGTGTCAGCCTCGGGCCTCTTGTGGTGTGGGCTGACCCTGGCCACTGGTTTGTGCCTGGACCCCAGGTTGTCATTCTTCTGCTGGGGGGACCTGGAGACATCTGTGCGCATCAGATTCTGGGGGCCTGTATCGGCTTTGTATTCCAATTTGGGGGAACTCTTAGATCCTGATAGTTCCTTCTTTCCTGAGCGGCCAGGGCCACCCTTGGGGGCCGCTACCGAGGCCAGCAGGTTGGCTGAATGGGAAGGAGTGTCCCCCGTGCCCTCTGGCACACTCTCCTCTAAGTCCAGTGAGCTGCCCAGGAGAGGCACTGAGGAGGCCTTACTGACCAGTGTTTTCTGGGGATGTTCCTCCTGGTTGTTGATACTCATGACCTTGGAAGAGGTCATCAAGACCTGCCTACAGTCGTCCTCTGGCAGAGACCTGCTGGGACCAGAGAGGGTCCCTGGGAGGGAAACGCAATCCCCTTCGCCATCAAACTCTTCTTCGTCACTGGCATCGTCTGTGTCATAGCAGCCAACCCTCCTCTGGCGGACGAGAGGGTTTCGGAGCACCTGCGGGCTCCCAGGGAGACTGGCTTGTCTGGCAACCGTCACCTGCTTGTGGAAGAGCCCCGAGGCCCGCTGGCTTCCTAGAGACACGAGGCTGTTGGCCCTGGCTTTTCCTGGTTCCTTGTGAGCTGGTGGGGAGGGGGAAAGAAATCATCAAATGAGACAGGGTTTCCCATCTGGCCTGGTTTTACAACTCAACCCCCCTCATTATACGTGAGCACCCCCCCATTCACAACTGCCACCTATTTGTCCTCTGGCCACTGAAGACCAGGCTTAGATGACAGGGCTTCTTGGGATTTGCACAGAGTGGACAACCAGAGTCCCTCTCTCCTTTTCCCACTGGCCTCTTTTCTTGTTTAAAATTTTTTTTCTTTTTTTTACTTCAATCTCTGGATTTGGTTTGCACATGTATGCTGCCTAGAGACAGAAATGTTTAATTCATCAACACCCATGATGCCTGATACATGGCTGGGGTTCGCACTAGATGCTGCTGCTGGGAGCTCCTTTTTGGGAGGACGCCCAGAGACCAGCAAGCCCTACACTCCAGGACCTTATCCCGTGAGGCCCCCCCTTCATCACAGGAGGCCCTTCCTCAGGGGCAAGGAGTGGGGGCTGGGTACGGGGGGCACATAAGCTCCTAGAACATGGTACAGGGAGCCTGATATTATATTCTCTGTAACCAACCAGGGATAGGGGAAAACTTGTTTGCTCAGCAAACTCTTTGCATCTTGCTAAATGAAAGAAAAATTACACGTGCTTCCACCTTGAAATGTTTCCATCAGAGACTAGAGTAAGTGCATCAGCTGCTTCAAATGAAAGCCAGAGTGGTCAAGTCTGCCTGTCCTAAGACAGAGATGTTCTTGTTCATACATTAGAAATTAAAAAAAAAAAGTGCAGGGGTGCTTGGGTGGCTCAGTTGGTTGAGCGTCTGACTTTGGCTAAGGTCATAATCTTGCGGTTTGGGAGTTGAGCCCCATGTCGGGCTCTGTGTGAACAGCTCAGAGCCTGGAGCCTACTTCAGATTCTGGGTCTCCCTCTCTCTCTGTCCCTCCCCCACTCATGCTCACTCTCACTCTCTCTCAAAAATGAATAAACATTAAAAAAATATATATTTTTTGGTAATTTTTTTAGTGTTTATTTGTCCTGTGAAACTCGCGGTCCATGAGTTCGAGCCCCGCCTTGGGCTCTGTGCTGACAGCTCAGAGCCTGGAGCCTGCTTCAGATTCTGTGTCTCCCTCTGTCTGGCCCTCCCCCATTCATGCTCTGTCTCTCTTTGTCTCAAAAATAAATAAACATTAAAAAAAAAAAAAAAAAGCAAACCACACCAGCAGAAGCCTGAGAAATCAGTATGGTTCACATGAGATTACCTCATATTGTAGTGAGAGCGTAATCAATGAGATTTAAAAACACCTGTTGATAACATCTCTCTTACGGGTTCAGAATCTTTCACTCGCTGCCTTCTAAAAAGAATGAAGTTAGGGCCCAGTGAGGGAAGGGACCTGGATCTTGGCTAGGGTTCCCCTAAAACATAAAGCCATCAGGTTGCTAACCTGATTTCATGCCATAAATTTCAAGACTAAGTTATGTAAATAGCATCTAAATGCTGGTTTAGCCACCTCCAACACCCTGGGTGCAGAACGGGTGTCCAGATCCTTTACCGCAGACCTGAGGGGCCCGTCATTAAATGGTGGGCTGCATTTTCTAAGAATAAACTCTGAATTTAGTCAGGGAACAAAGATGGCTTCTACTCAACCAGAGGCTTGGGTTCCAGTTCTCCGTTCACATTAAAGCATCATAATACGTAAACCCATGTGGCCCGAGTCAGAAAACAGTCATTGTTTACTGGAGGTGCTGGGTGGCAGGCCACCGTCTTCAGAGATGCTGCAGCCACTTCCTGGGTGATCCTCGTCCTCAGAGCCGGCCACCATGAAGTCTGACAGGGGGCCTGGGACACCGGGGGCAAAGTACTGGGCGGGTTCGGGGTCAGAAATCAGGGGGTCCTGTTGGAGAAGACAGTGGTGGATGATGAGCAAGCACACCAGAAGCTGATCAGCTGAAATAGTAATTACTTCCTGTCTTTCCAAGAACACTTTGTTTGAATCCATGGTCCTGTGAAACAGTGGTGACAATAAACACCCAGTTCCATTTACTTCAGGATGGCTAAATTAAACAATTAAGGAAAAAGCCAACAGTTGCTGCCAGACCATGTTTTTAAAAGATTTTTTTTTTTTTTTTTTTTTTTTTTGCCAAATGCTTAGCAATGACCAGAAAAGCCACAGCAGCACTGTATCAACCACCCCAGGAAAAACACTGGGGGAGAGAGAGAGGAAAATAGAAATAAATTCCCAGCCGCTGGTTCAACCTAGTGATGGAACAAGGAAGAGGGGAGTTTGAATCCTGGGCTCTGATCCACTGGGATTGAGGGGCCGCCAGCTGAGAAAGATTCCAGTCTCCTTAAAGTCACAGGTTCCCCCCAAACCAACTGGGACCCTTTACTGTGGAGCAGGTTGTAAACTATCCTTCAAACTGCAGCTCACGGGGCTCAGGTCATGATCTCACGGTTTGTGAGTTTGAGCCCCGCATCAGGCTCTCTACTGACAGCTAGGAGCCTGGAGTCTGCTTCAGATTTTGTGTCTCCTTCACTCTTTCTGCCCCTCCCCAACACATACGCGTGCTCTCTCTTTCAAAAATAAACATTAAAAAAAATTAAAAAGAAAAACTGCAGCTCACTTCTTTTATTTTGTTGCTCTATTCTTTTCCTAGATGAATAGTTAATGAAAGAAACACACATTTTTATATTTGTTCTCAAATTAGCATTGTTGCAGTTGTCTGTGTAGAGTGGCCAAAATGACTCATGGACAGAAATATGAGCTGGGCCCTCAGGTTTGGCTTCTGGGCTCCAGGAATCAGTTCGTGGGCCATCTGAGCGAGGCAGCAGTGTGCCTTGACTCACCTTTTTTGCAAGAGAGGGACTCTTCAAGGGGGTACCTGTTGGAGGGAAAATTCACCATAAAGTTAAAAGAGCGCAGCTCGAATTCTTACAACTAGGCTCTCATTCTCAACTAGAAAAGAAGGAGCCAAACATATTAACTCTTCTCTGCTTGACTGACACTGATGGGCTGTGTGCATAGGTGGTAGACATGCATGCACTTGACCCGATCCCCACCCCACCCCACCTCCCAAGGTTCTGCTCATGCTTCAAGCCCTAACTTGGATGCTACCACCTCCATGGGATCACCCAGTTGGAAGTAACTTCTTCTGAATCTCGAGAGTATTTTATATTACCCATAAACCAATTTCCATACACACAGTATAATTTAATTATAAGTGGATGCCTCTCATATTCCTTCCTCAGCTATTCATCTACAGGGCTGAGATCTTCAGTGATCTGACTCCACAATGCTCAGCATTGCACCTGGGTCTAGGAAGTATTCAGTGATATCTGCTGAACGGATCGAAGGATCAACGAACAAAGAAGTCCCACTCAAGAAACCCATGAAGAAACTGGGGAGAGGGTTGAATAACCTATTTTGGTTTTTAGTAGTAGGATGTGAAGATTCGGCATTGAAACTTTAAATTCTATGCCATGAGCAAAAAGATCTTGGGCATGAGGTCCATAGCTTAATAAAATCTTTCAAAATAAATGATCGAATGGGTATGCCAGGCTTAGGAGAGGACAGCTGGCAGGCAGGTCAGGAGAAGGAGCTGGCCAAATAAAGAGCCCATTATGGTTGTGCCCACTTTAAATATATTAATTATGGATGGAAATAATCAGGGTATTACATGGCTGCCAAAAAATCTTAAGTCTTCCTTTTCCTCTGACAACCAGTAACTCATGTCTCAGTTCCTTTTTCTCCTGACATCAATCTTAGCATCAGTAATATCTTGAGTTGAGACATGTTTGCAGTCCCTTTGGATTTCTATTCTACCGGAAACATTACTTTCAAAACTTGATGGAATGTTTCACATTTAAAATTCATATGAAATTCTTACTATTTCAGTCCTTCTCTGCCTTAAGTTTCCCACTTAAAGAAGTGGAAAATCATGATTTTGGGAGCCTCTATTACCCTTAAGTTGAAACTTAAAAAATACCGACTTATTATTGAAATAGAGCTGCCGTACTTTGTGGAAATTTTTAATTCATGTAAAGAAACCCCAGGTTTTGGAATGGAGACCACTCTGCATCTATCAAACAACTGATATTTTGGGATTACTTCATTTTTACCTAAAACATTTCATATGAATTATACATAAAACACACGAAATGCCGCTAACTCATTTTTGCAAATGATCTTGTAGTACAAGAAGCATGCATAATTAGAACTTTAATAAAGCACATTAAATAACTGCAGAAATCAAAAGTAGACACTAAGAAAAAGCACAGAATCTCTTGGACAACTACTTCTGCCAAACCTGGTAATTACAAAGAATCCAACCAATAACATTGCATTGGGGAGTGTCCCATGGGGAAGGTTAATTGAGAGACTCTTCTGAGTGTTGAATGAAAATGTGCAAATACAGTACCTAAGCCAGGAGAGGAATTGGCCTCTTTGCTCTCCTGATAAGTGCTGCGTGCTATCACTGCATCCATTTCCTGCTCGGAAACCTGGTTTTCAGCAGAAAGCACAAATTAGCTGGTTTTATTTATTTTACCCCCAAAAAAGTAGCTAGGACCAGAGTCAGAGGCTGAGTGGAAATAAAGAGGAAAACCACAGGACCAAAGATTATGACCATCCTCTGAAGCAATAGCTCAGGGCATATAAGAAATATTGCCAGGTTAACATATTGCTTCAAACAATGTATTCAAAATCAGACCCTCAGTTGGTTTTCAAATTCATTAAAGCTTTCAGGTGCTACATGGCTGATACCTGCCTCTCTCTAGAACACTCACTTCTAATTCTTTTTTCCTAGATTTTACTCAAACAATTTCAAACCTACATAAAACTCGTAAAAGTAACACAAGAGTAGTAAATTCTTCATTGTTGTTTTTTAAAACATTCTCCCACATTTACACTCATGCTCTTTCTTTATACAGATACACACACCATTTAACATTTTAATTTGGGAGTCAGTTGCAGACGTTAAGAGGTTAGTTACAAACCTCCTAAAAACAAGAACATTCTCTTTAATAACCCCAGTACTATTGTCAATTCTAGGAAATTTAACATTGACACAAATGACTGTCTAATGCACATTTTATATTCCAATTCAGCCAACTGTACTAACACCGTCCTTCAGAAATGCTACTCAAAATGTGTCAGGAGACAGAAGTAGTTCACAGGAAGTTTGATGCCAGCTTGTGAGGAGATAGGATTTTCCTCTAGAATGCTTATCAACACTCAGCTTCTTTCCCAACAGTGTCTTCCTGGGGGAAAAATATCCACTGAACTGAGTGGTGGCCCTAGTGATGTAACTGATTTGCATTCTGGTGCAAGCTCCTTATCTTGTTGTGGATCTTTAGCGGATTGTCACCAACTAACTCCTTCGCATAGTAATGCTTTACAGAAATTTCATTTTTGGCAATCCAGAATTCAATTTAGGGTCAAGTCTTTTTTAGACTCCTTTAATCCAAAACACTACTGAGCTTTTGTCTGTCACAATACTGATATTCTGGAAGAAACCTAGGCCAATCAAACCCTCAATTAGGATCTAATAGTTTTTTCATGCTGAGATTTAGATTATGTTTTTTTTTTTTTTTTTTTTGGCAGAAAAACTACAACAACTGTTTCCTTTTCAGTGCATCAGAGAGGCACTCAGGGTCAGCATTTCATGTTTCATGACTGATGGTAACTTTGACCACTTGATTAGGATGGACTTCACCACATTTCTTTACTAGATTTTTTTTTTTTTTTTGGTCATCAATGAGTAATCTGGGAGGAAACAGCTTCAGACAACATCAATATCCTGCTCCCCAGTATATTTTTACTCAATGGTTTTAGCATCATTGATTATTCTTATTTGAATAAATTTTTATGATGAAGTTTTCAAAATAGTCATTTTATAACTCTTCTTTTCTCTCTATATTTATTGGGATCATGGTAGATTTATGCATTTTTCCCCCATTAGTTGTTATCCCTGTCATTATTCAATATGGAAAAAAAGTTTAAAGCCTGATATATGCTGAACTATGAGGTATTTTAAAAGACAATTACATAACTTGTATAGAGTTTCTTTTTTAAAGGTAAGAATACTGTAAACTTAGAATGGTAATTTTATGTACTAAAATAACATTTAGCATAAGTAATTTTTGGATAAGCATAGCAATTTTTCTTAGTAAATAAAGTTATGCAAGATTCAGCATTATGTTTTAATCTAACAGATAAATCATAATCACATCATGGCTTTTATGTAATACTTTCTAGCAACCTTCACAGGAAATAAAAAAAATATATATACATACATGCACAAAGCATACACACTAAAACACAAACATATACTTCATAAAGCAAAAGTAATTTTGTATAAATGAGTCAGGGAAAATATAAGCTTATATGGTGGTTGCAAATTTTTCTTGCCAATTTGCAAGAATTGCAAGGTTGCCATTTTCTAATTGACATTAGACTTTCAATATTTGCAACTATTTTTCTGAGTGGGAGAAAAATGGTCAGGTTTTAAAACAAGTGAAAGATTTCCTGGATAATTCTAGTCATGCTGAGAGCCCCAGGACCAGTTAAAAATGGACCTCTATGACTTTCTTCTACTTAACATAAGCTAGAAGCTGTGACCTGAGTAAGTCCAAATCTTAGCTTGTCTAGACCTGGAGGGTTTGAATATCCCAGTTGGGCAGTCACTGCGCCAGTCATTATGAGAAACAGAAGAAAAGAAAATCCTTGTGGTATTTCTATTGGAACAACATGAAAACTAAGGAAGTACATACATTCAGTATCAAAATGTACTACTGGCATGAGATGCTGGGGTGAGCGGTATAAAAATACATTAAACATAAAATGGAATCTTGACCAAAAGAAAAATATAGTATGATGTTACAATTAAGAACACCATGTTTACCTAGGAAGAAATGTGAAATCTAGTAAAACAAATACTGAAATCTGGTTTTGCTGGATGTATCTCCCACACCATCATGATGACCATTTACTGTGGCCAGAAACATGAATCAACCTGTATTCAACAGGATCGCAGAGCACCAGTCCATCAGAATTATTATGCTTTGTGCTTAAATGCCATTCTGATGTTTGACTGTACTGGCAAATTAGGTAGATGCTTTTGGGCTGAGACGAAGCAGACCTCCCAACAAATCGTGACCTGTGCTATTTTGGAATGGATTTTGAAGTCAGACATGCCTTGAAACGAATGCCTGGAAACCACTGAGAACTTAATTTTTTATAATGTTGCTGAGGGATGTGCGAGGTCAGCTCTAGCTTATTGGACTGCTTCCTAAGTGGGAAGCAGGTGATGGAATCCCAGAGAGGACCCTAGAGGAAGGAGTCAAGACCACTCTAGCTGTGAGTTTGAGGCAAAGTGGTGTTAAAAATGACATGGGGTGCCTGGATGGCTCAGTTGGTTAAGTGTCTGCCTCTTGATTTCAGCTCAGGTCATGATCTTGTGGTTGTTGGGATCAAGCCCTGAATCAGGCTCCTTGCTGACAGCAATCTGTCCCTCCCCTGCTTGCACACTCTCTCTCTCTCAAAATAAATAAATAAACTTAAAAAAAAAAATGACCCAAAGAGAGCCATGGGGACAGCAGAGAGACAGAGGAGAACAGATTACAAGGGAAAATGTCAGGACTATAAAATGTAAAGGAGAAAAACAGGAAGTGACAAGAAGGAAAAAAATGGAAAATGGTAGAAGCAGGACTTGATTTTATTTTAATGATATTTATTCAAGAAGTTTTTATTTAAGACATATATAGACAGGAGAACACAATCTGGGAAAAAAAATAGTAGTGGAGTTGACTTTGAATCAGTCTAATGGCAATCCTTGTCCAAGCACTATGGAGAACCAGTATAACAAAAACACACCACTGAAAACACTAAAAATGATGCTATAAAATTAATACACTAAAGAAATCTCAGAAATGGGATGACCCAAAGTTCTCCACACACACGTCTTACTCTCAAGATGGCATACAAGTCCATCAAGCATAGCAGTCTGGGACCATTTAGGATATAATCAAATAATAGTACAAATGATACAGAGGAGGTGGTCATATGATAGGCACAAAAAGAACTAATATTCTTTTTTTAATGTGTATTGATTTTTGAGAGAGAGAGAGAGACAGAGTGAGAGAGGGGGAGGGGCATAGAACAGGAGAAACAGAATCCAAAGCAGGCTCCAGGTTCTGAGCTGTCAGCATGAAGCCTGACACAGGGCTCGAACCCATGAACTGTGAGATCATGACCTGAGCCAAAGTCAGATGCTTAACCGACTGAGCCACCCAGATGCCCCAAAAAAGAGCTAATGTTCTTATGGAGCATTTTGAGTTACTGAAAAGGAAAGGCTGAATTTTGTAAAATATAACCTGATATTATAGACAAGTTAATTTAAAAGGATTTTTACATCAAGTACTTGAAACAACAAAAAACGGTGCTCAAAGCCAGTAGAGTTGAAATTGCTGAGGTGTGCTCCTGTTAACCTAAAAAAATTAAAAGCAACTGCTCAAGTATAAAAGAGATACAACCAAATAACACAAAGGCCCACGATACAGGGGCTATGATTATCTGCAAATTCAACAATGTGATATCAATGCAGAAAAAATATTAGTGGACTCTTAAGCCTTAATGACAGAAGTATTCTCCTCAGGTCAAGGATGGCCTGGACAGATCATTTAATCCAATGCTCTCACATTTTCTTGATGCAGAAACCCAAAAAGGTTAAGTATCTCACTAGAGATCAAACAAACAGCTGGAAGTTACTCAGAACCCAGCACTCTTATCTTCATACCATATTTTATATTCACCAATAACACTGTCAAAATTTTCTAATGAAATTTCTAAGAGTGTGAAGATGAAGAAGTCCACATCAGTGAGTTGTTCCCATGTGTATCAGTTACTTGGCCACTGTGTGACCACAGGCTGATTCCCAAGCCCGGCTGGGTGAACTGTCTTACCAGAGTGTGCGTCATCATAGGAATATGTGTCATCACTGCTACAGGACAAATAACCAAGCCATCTTCTCATATTTAGAACAATAAGTACTTCACCTTTGGATTAGGGTGCCGGCCAATGACAAGTCGAACAGGTCCTGGGGGGCATTTGCTCAGGATGGTATGGACTTTGCTTAAAGCAGCATGGCGGACATTGACTGAGTTCACTTCCAGGATTTGATCTCCACGGCTAGGGAGGACAACATAACCAACACGCTGTGGTAACAGTTAAGTTTTTACAAGATTTCCCTCTGGGAGAGGTTTATAATATGAAATCTTTTCTGAATACTTTAAAGAAGCAAATGACATCTTTTCATCTTTGCATATGTGTGAAAAAGCAACACATTCATATAAACACATTAGATATTAAATCAGCAAAGTCCTTATGTGTATCTAGCTGCATTTTCAGTAGTAAAGTTAAATAAAATTGATAATAAGACAATAACAAGGGTTACCATTTCTTGGGCACAGAGTGTAAACCAGGCACTATACAAAGCAATTTCCATAACAATCCTTTGAACAGGTATTATTATTCCTATTGTTTAGACAAGGCCACAGACTTTAGAGAGGCCACCTTGATGTCACACACAGTTGAACTCAGGTTCAACCTGTCTACCTTTTGATCATCACAAGATAGCTCCTTGACCACCACCATTTTCTTTTTTTCCCTACCATCTTGAAATGATTATTGTAATGTAATTTGAGGGGGAAATATCTTGAAGCTCAAAGGTTACCCAAGAATTTGTAAAAACGTTTTAAATTTGAACAAATGAGAAATTGGGGACAAGATGCCCATTTTGACTTGAAATTATAGGCAGAGAACTCAGTAGGAGAGAACAAAAGACTCTTTATATGGTGTTTGAAGAATGTTCATTTGGCAGGCTCCAGACATATGGAACCATTCAAGAAAGAAACATCATCTTGGGATGTCATTAAAGGATTTTTTTTCCTTGGGTTCTAAAAGTATATTTTCTTTAATGTACTTTGGATGATTTGCTAAATTTTTTTTGTATGAAAATTCACTCTGATGATTAACTAAAAACATAACATAATCTATTAACAGGGCCCCAAAATGGCAACCTCAAGGCATGTCATTTTGACAATTCCTCAACTGCTCAAGGACTTAGAAGCTTATGGGGGGAAAAGTGATACTGTTTACACAGAGTGCTTTGTGCACTACGTGTATATTCTTGTGGCGTTTGGGTGGGCACAGATCCACTGCAGTTACTATATAATAGAACACCTAGACATCTCTTGTATAACAGAATATCCATGCTACAACTCAACTAGCTGGACTGAGAAATCAGACATGTGGTGATTTCAGACAATAAGCATCTAGACAACATCACTCAGAAAGGAATGAAACAACAGGAAAGGTCAAGAGATTATACTTAATAATAAAAGAGGCCTCCAGTTTAAGGGCATGATTTCGGACTCCTTTGTATCCAGTGATTCTGAACTGTTATGAGCAGTTCCTGGCATCACCTATGAATTTTACATAAATGAATACAAAAGTGAAAGAAAATATTTAGATGATCATAGGTATCTATGTAGAGTTGTATTTTGTCAAGTTTCTGAAACTGAGCTTCTGCGTCCAAACAGATCAAAATAGGGAAGCCAAGATCTATAGTTCTCTACTGCTACATTAGCTTTTCATCTTTGGAAATTAATTATAATCTTGGCTATACTATCACTGCAAATAATACAAAAGTTTAGAATCTCACAAAAGAATGTAATAGGGCAGATATCTTACACGTATATTCATTCCTAAATTCACGAACATCCCAGAAGCCTATATTATCAGGTTTACAACAAACCTCAGATTGCTCTCCATCTTGGCCACTGATCCTGGGGCAAGGCTGTGAATGTAGATACCTGGAGGGCTGTTTTCTAGAGCCAGGCAGCAGGCACCAATACCTAATCCAACTCTGGGCTCTGAGAGGCATCAAAGAAAACAAAGTTAAAAAAAAGTATAAGTTATATGAAGCTACATCACTGTATATTCAGACCAGCAATCATTTATTTTTGACCAGACTGAGAATGTAAATCCTGCTTTTTGCTGTTAACATTATCATACTCTGTAAATGAAATGAGTCCACGGCAGAACCAAGGGCTAACTATGGACTGAATAATTCAGCTATCTGCTCTCTGCTTAGTCTAAAGAAGCTCCTCAATTCTGTTTTTGGAAACAGGCAGAGTCAAAGTAATATATTTTTTAAAGATTTTATTTTTTAAGTAATCTCTACACCCAACATGGGGCTCGAACTTACAACCCTGAGATCAAGAGTCCCATGATCCTCCAACTGAGCCACCCAGACGTCCCAATATTTTTTATTCTAGATACATTTCTTTCACTTATCTTTTTTAGCAACTAATCTCTTGGTTGCTTCATTGCTCATATTTCTGTAGTAGGTGTAGAGGAAAAGGAAACAGATGAAAGGCTGTAAGATCTGGTGAAGACCCACAACTTACAGTTATTAGCTGTATTCTCAACTATAATCGTTTGTTCTTCAAAATTTTTTATTAGCCCTAGAATTAAGTCAGTCAGTGATTTTTTTTTTTTTTTTTGGTTTTTTTTTTTAAACATGAGTTTCTGACACACAGTGATTCATCTGGGGAGAGCTTAAAAGACTTTGTACTACTGGTAACTCTTTTTCACTTTAGCAAAATGACTAAAATCTCTACGTGTGATCCCACTGTCCATTTACAGAATACCATACGTTGTTGGCAGTAAACTGTTCCAAAGGAACAGTTCCTAGAAAAAATTAAAAAAACGAAACCTAGGAACAGATGACAAATTATTATGTGAGAGAATGTAAGGAAGTGGGGAGTAGCTGGTATCACCTTTGTTGAGTGTGACTTCCATGACAATTCTGTCCTTGGGCCCGGGGGCCTTCCGACCCAGGGATGAAGAACCGCTTTCGTCGGAGCCTACTGCTGAGCTGCCCCCACTGGTGTTGAAGTTGGGGGAGCTGGATCTGCTCATGTGTGTGGGTGTAGAGCAGGGTGTGAGGCTTGGGCTCAGTAACTTTGTGCGTACTGTTAAGACGAATAATCCACTCCGGATTTGCTGAGAAAACAAGAGAGTAAAACATTCTAAATGCTAAAACATTCAGACTACTCCTAGATTAATGGATGAAAAAAAAAAGAAAAGAAAGAAAGAAAAAAAAAAGAACCCAAACCAGAAGGAAATAAGTGAAGAGAAATCAAGAAGATAAAAGAGATAAATAAGAATGTGGTTACCTTAAAGGTATGGATGGCTTCTTGGAACGTCAAGCCCTTTATTGGTATCCCATTTACATCTAGGATTTCATCCCCTAGTGCCAAAATAGGAGAATTACATTAACATCAAACTTTGATGTACTAGAATCTAACTGCATGGTCAGTACTAGAAGAGGATACCATATGGTACCTGATTTACAATTCTATAAAAGGACTTTTATTGTTCCAGCCTACTTTCATTAGCATAGCTCTCAGGAATTTCAAAAAAATGGGACAATTAATAACAATACATATTCTTTTGCAGTAATTCTGTATCTCCATCTTTAATGAAAAACAACCAGGGGAAGCATTAAGTTCTAATTCTTTAGCCATTGCCAAGTTCGATAACAGGTGTCCTAAGTTTAGAGATCAAAATGCAATAATGAGGGGCGCCTGGGTGGCGCAGTCGGTTAAGCGTCCGACTTCAGCCAGGTCACGATCTCGCGGTCCGTGAGTTCGAGCCCCGCGTCAGGCTCTGGGCTGATGGCTCGGAGCCTGGAGCCTGTTTCCGATTCTGTGTCTCCCTCTCTCTCTGCCCCTCCCCCGTTCATGCTCTGTCTCTCTCTGTCCCAAAAATAAATAAAAAACGTTGAAAAAAAAATGCAATAATGAGTCCCAAGCCTTTCCTCATAGTGTTTGTTTAAAAAACCTAAACCTACTGGCAATATAGCATGAACATATATATAACATGTGAGAAAGACACTTCTGTATTTGCAGAAAGACAAGGTTTTCAAGCCTGCAGAATCATCATGGTGTGTGGAAAATGGTTTTAATAACAGAGACAAAAAACTTTTGAGATATTATCTAAAAATGGTAGTCCTCCCTCCAGAAATAGTCTAGATGCCTGGTCTTACTGATGCTGTTCCAGGTTCTCAGTCATTAAGACTAAGAGAGATTATTGTGGGTTAATGCCAAATTGTTCTCTCATTCATTCTCATTCTCTCTCTCTCTCCCTCTCTCTCTCTCTCTGTCTCTCAAACTATCCTGGACTCATCTTCAACCCCAAGGACGTATGGTCAGGTCATTTTTCCAGCTGTTGATAGTGTCTGCTGGGACTATAAGAGAAATTGGACATCCAGTTGACTTCTCAGTTTGTTTTGGTTTATACTCTCGTAACATGGTCTGTTTTTTTGGAATAAGAGTTCATCAAAAACACTACGAAGGGGCCACTGAGAGAAGAACAGATGAACTTCACACAGCGGTGCAGGACAAACGAAGGCCTCCCTTTACCTGTAACAAAGAGCAACAGCAGCAGAACCTCTCCTGGGCAGCTAATCCCAGGGGCACACTGTGCCTTCCATTAAAGGAATCCTGTAGATGAGGTTGAAAAGGTGGCAGTACCTCCATGCACTTGTTATGTGCTTTTCTTTAATGCAGTTACAGAAGTTGTAAAATAAGTGAAATAATCTGTTTAAAAATAACCACCTAACTAGGTAAGGTTCTTGGTTTGCTTCCATATGGGAAAAGGATACGATCATTAAAATGATTGCTCATGCTCTTAAAAATCTTTATACAAGATTTTTAAAAGATCATTCAACACATTGAAAATCCATTCCAATGACTTACCTTTATTGTAAATGAACACATATGAAAAAAAAGTATTTAGGAGAATCAAGTGCTATTAACCTTTACTAACTATTGATTTTTCCTCCATTTGTCTCCATTCTACCAGTACTGCAGGATGAATTTCAATCAAAAGAACATATGGCACATCCATTATAAAAAACACCCTGTTAGAATTTTACATTGTTCTGAAACTAGACACAAATACCACCTGGGAGTTAATCCTTCCTCTAAAAAAGAGAAATAAATATTCCGTCATCAAAATAAGCCTGGTTACGTCTTATCATTAGCATACAGGTTCCTAGGGTAGCTCTGCTTGAAAAAGGAGACTCCAATGGACTCTTATCAGTTAAAAAAAATAAGCTGGCAGAACAGAATAGTACCTATAATTTGGGTCAACTGAACCGACCAGTCATAGCATTTTTAAAGGTAACTACAAATAGTGTCATTTCATCATTTCACGAAGGAAGTGTGCTAATAAGGGAGGAAGAAAAATCAGGACTCGTGAATAGGTTCTGGGGATCTATCACACAGCACGGTGACTATAGTTAGCAATACTGTGCTGTTCAGTTGAAAATTTCTAAGAGGGTAAGTCTTCAATGTTCTCACCCCCCACCACCACGGTCATTCAGTGGCATGATGAGGGTGTTAGCTAACTCAGTGTGTTAATAATTTTCCAATATATATGTACATCAAATCATCATGTTGTACACCTTAAACTTACACAGTGTTATATATCATTCACATGTCAATAGTTGGGAGAAAGAAAAGCACTCTGCTAGCATGTTTATGCATGGCACAATGTCAGGTAGCATGGAGAATATAAAAGATGTGCATGTACTCCAGCCCTGAGGCAAGAATGGCCTGCAAGCTCTCAGGAATTTTCAAGGCAAGGAATATGATCAAGGGGACAAGATAGACACTTAAAGACCAAATAAAAATATCGTCATGTTCTGCATATCATCTCATTTAATCTTCACAACAACTCTTTAAGATCGGTATTAATATTCCAAGTTTACAAACTGAGACAAGTGAAGCTCAGGTTACATCAATTGTCCAAGGCCATGATGCAGTAAATGTTGGATTCAGCTCATGTCCTCTCGACCTCCAAGCCCATGGCTTTGGCTGCTGTGCCACTGGCTTCACATCTTGCAAGGAGGCAGATTCTGATGGAATCAGAACTCACCACCACTGAGAACCACGGAGAGGCTTTCTCCTACCTTCTTTAAGTCTTCCATCCTCTGCAGCCGATCCATTTGGGAAAATAGTCTTGACAAAAATCCCCATCTGTCCTCGAATGCAGTCTCGACCTCCAGCAATGCTAAAGCCAAGGCCCTACACCCCAAGCAGAAGGGGGTCCAGGTTGTCATTGCAGTATTTGACTGAGGGCATCTGTTTTTGTCTCAGTATTTCACTGAGGGCATTTTCCCATTGTAGTATTTAACTGAAGTCGCCTTCCCAACTAGGCTCAGAGTTCAGATAACCAGCTATGAATTTGTGTTCCCTTCTCTATTTCCTTCCTCAGATCTATTTGCAGTGCACTAGGCTTGCATTATGTTAAAGGGAGAAAGTTTTACACCGAAACATGAAATTGCCAGTATTTGACAATCTTTGATCTCCAAAAATGGCAATTTCACATGGATTGATTAATAGCTCAGGAGAGTCATTTCACACAATTTAGGGGCCATACTTATTTTATTCTTTTGTTTCAGTACTTCCATGTTGTATCAAGATGGATGTTTTGATATTTGTATAATATCAAGGTATTTGTATTATTATCTTTATGATAATGGCAATGGTATGAAATTCATTCAAAAGGGTAAGTAGGAATATGCCCCCTGAAGCTACAGGGGTGGCCTTTCTTTCAATAGTAGTAAATGTTGGAACATTCACTCCACCCTCAACTATACCCTAGCTCCCAGGTGCCGGTGACTCCCTAAGTCATAAGGACAAAAGGGCATGATCATCTCAAATCCCACAGGAAAGGAGCAAAGGAATCCACTCAAATCTACATAAAGGCCACTTAATCTATTCCTCTTTATACCTTTTAATTTTTATTTCATGTAAAAACAACAACAAAATTCACTATTTAAGAAATACACGCTAACAGGGGCGACCGGGTGGCTCAGTCGGTTAAATGTCCGACTCTTGATTTTGCCTCAGGTCATGATCTCACAGTTCGTGAAATTGAGCTCTGTGTTGGGGGGCTCTGTGCTGACAGCACGGAGCCTGCCTGGAATTCTCTCTCTCTGCCCCTCCCTTGCACACAAACTCTCTTTCTCTCTCTCTCAAAATAAACAAACGTTAAAAAAAAAAAAAAAAAGAAATATATACTAACATTCACTTGGAGGACAAAACTGTGCAGAAGGGAGCTCACCTTGCCTTTTTCTTTGTATAGGCCAATGATGGAGATGACTGATGGCCGAATGAGTCTCCAAGGAGATTCCACCTGAGTGGTGCTTAGGGAGCGGGTGGACTTCTTTACAATCTGGTATTCCTAAAAGTCAGCACATGGCAAGGTCAGGGACAGTCTCATTTATCCTCCTGTGGCCTCTGACATAAAAATATATTCAGGTTTTGAAAACCTCAGTTGTCTTTTGGGTGACACAGACATTTCTCCCTGCTCCATCTCTGGTCCAGCAGCTTAAAGGAAGTTTATTATCAACAACACTGGAGGAACAGCCCTGGCTGCAGTAGGTTGCCGTGCCTTCCACTGCACATGAAGAGCTGCATGGTGGCTGCTGGCACTCAGTGCTGCTCTTTGACTGTACCCCACAGATCCGACTCTTCTTGCTTTCTGGAATGGAGTGAGGAACCAGAAGCCAAAAGGCCTCAGAGATGTAGGAGGGCCATCCTGTGGCCGGGTTCTCCATGGAAGCCATCCCTTACCCCCATGCCAAGTTCACAATCATGGTTAGAAAGTATCTTGCCATTTTAAGCTTAATTCACTCAACCAAAAACTTAGCAAGCCCTTGTTTCTTATAACACCCAAACCGTAAACTCTGACAACTATTATTCTGTACAAAACACCCTGGTGAGAAATGCAGCAGCTTCGGTTCTAATCCCTCATGTTTGGAAAATAAAATTCTTTCCCAGAAGCCACACCTTCCCCTTTATGGCACGCAAGAGCTTGAATCTCAATCCCTCTCCTGTCCGTCACCCACATGTACGTGTGTGGAAGCAAGGTACGCTATTTATAACATGAATGAGAGATAAAGAAAATGTAGGGCTAAAATCTTCTACAATTTAGCTCCTTGCTATTCTTCTTAGAATAATAAATTTCTTAAATGAGACAGATATTCCAGCATAAGCAAAAAAGGAAAAAAAAATCACTTTGTGCTTAATATGAGAAAAGAGACATCAGAAAATAGTTGCTATCCTTAATTAGTATATTCTACATTCAAAGGTAGAAATGAGATGTCTGCTAATGATATTTTTGTATTCCTGGCAGCTTAGAACAATTATATTTTTGCAGTTTTACAAAATATCTGCCAGCTATGTTGGCTTCTCAGACTCTGATTCATTTAAAAAATGTTGGCTTGGCAAGGTTACTACCCTTTTACTGAAACCATCATGGAGATAGGCAGACATAGCCTATGGGTTTTCAACCCTCAAATATGGAGGTTCATGTGTGGACTTAGAAGGGAATACTCTCTCACCACCAATCTCCAGCAGCACCTCCTTCCATCCCCCTTCTGGGAGCCCATGGGAACCAGAGGTCTGCGTGCTTCATTGCTCTCCTGATGTGTTTCAGGGGTCCCATTGCATTTTTCAGACCTCTGCTGTCCAATATGGCAGCCACTAAGTCACCTGTCACGGTCTATATTTAAATGGAGATTAAAATAAAAAATAGACGCCTTAGTGTCACTTGCTACTTTTCATGTGCTCCGTAGACACACGTGGCTCCCACAGTGGATAGTAGAGACATAAAACACTTCTATCACTGCAGGAAGCTGTATTGAGTAGCTCTACTCTAGACAATGCTTTGTAGGGGAGGGAGAGAGAACAGGGAAAAGAAGGGTGAATCCTGGGAGAAAAAGAAAAGGGCAGAAAAGAAGACAAGAAAAAGGACAGTTTGAAAAGGGGAAAAAGTCTTTCCTTTAAAATCTTCACTAGCCTGTGCTTTCTGGAAGCCTGGTTACAAATAAGTATTTCTGGGCTTTAAATAATAAATATGGTCAGGTTTCTCAGCAGGTCCGTTAAGAAATCACCACCTCAATGCTAGACATCCTTGGCTCTGATGGCAGGAAACCCTCTCTCACTTTCCACACTAAACTAAAATAGCCCACAGTGTGGCTCTCCTACAACTTTCTGATCCACCCCCTGACTCTGCCGGCCCAGTTGGATCATTCTGAGCAGGCCATAGGCTCGTCTCTAGTCAAGGGTTTGGAGGAGTTTTAACCAAGACCCATGCAAGTTTTTTGCTCTGCTTTTTCTCCATGTCCCAACTCAAGTTGTCTTTGGGTAGATTCCACACAAAATAACCTGATCAGCAATTGCCTATGGAACGTGGGCACTTACTATTTTACTGGATAGGTAAAACTTTCTTTATAGTGATTCTGGCATATCACTTTGAGCAAAATATTCAATCTCTTTGAGATTCATTGGCCTGTCAATAAAATGGTGATGATACACCAAAAGTAATGACCCAACCCAGATGACCAGTTACACGTCCTTTACGACTCTACCATCTGTGAGTCTACATGAGCTTATGGATGTCATTGCTGCTACCCTCCACCTCCATCTCTGCTTTGTTGTAGGCAAGATGCCAATGGCTTCTCTTGAGCTCTCTGGCTGATGATGCCAGGACTCAAAGAACACTCCACAAGTTTCCCAGAGACTGAGCCTGCCTTCAACTTGGTTCGGAGCTGTCTCCCCTTTTGACTGTGTTGAGGATGATGTAATTGAGGAAGAGCCTCTGTGAAGAATTATGGAGTTCTGAACTCTTATGAGGCAGGCCCTGGAATATTAACATCACCACCTACTTCACCCCTATCTGCAGCCCCACTGACCTTGCCTGTTTGAGTCATTACTGTGTAACAGGTAAAATCCCAGACACAGTATAGGCACGTACATGCACTCCCTCTCTCTCTCATACGACCCAACACCCACCCACCTACCCAGCCGGTGGTTATGCTGATACCTGACGCGCCCACTAAACAAGCGATGGTGGTTGACCACAGACCGTGAGGCGCCACTGTCTCCTGGCAGTTGAAAGCAGCTCTCAGTTCCAAAACACACAGTAGGAAGGGGAGCAAGATGTCGAGATCCAACAAGGGATTATTTTTCTCTACGGTTCCGAATACTAGGCTGACTTCCTTCTAACCTCCATGGATAGACCTCGCTCTCCGTGCTACATCTTTAGTCCCAAATACCCCTGCCCACACAGATGGGAAGTTCTTCATAACACGGCTATTCCTGTTGGTCTCTGAAAGAGTAAATATTTGAAAGCCTAGAGACCCAGGGGTGGAAACATGCTCTTACATCCCTAACTGGGCAACTTTGTATGAGAAAACAAAAGGTTCTATGGTATTGTCCTACCTGTGATGTTCCAGTAGAGTCCAGCAGCTGGGGAAGAGAGTGCTTTCTGCCATCTCGGGAGACCTCCAACATTCTGGCCCGCAGGTCCCCATTTCGTACCATCAATTCATTATATTCTTCAACAGACTCTAGACGGTGTACACCCCCTTGAAAAAACAGGGGGGAAAACATGGTTTGATACGAGATTTAAAGAATCTTATCAGAGCATCATATGCATAAACTTGTTGCATTTACGTCCACACTTCATGGTTTTCATAAGGCCTGGTGTCTCATACTTTTAAAGCACCGAGCTCATTGCTTTCTACCAATAAGCTCTGCCTAAGCTGGGTGTATGTTGAGGCCATTAATGCCATATTGTGAAGAATGTGACAGTTTTTGAAGGGACCAGACGGGATATGGGAAAATGTATGTTTCATCAAAGTAAGATGTAGCCAGGGTTGATATGGCAATAAATGATAGTGAAAATGCCATCAGTATCAGTGGTTTTCTAGTGATGGAGGAACATTATTCTGTGGTTGGCATAGTTCCATTCTTGCGGCAGGTGGTTTTTTTCACTTAATGACTTTTTAAATAACCTTTTTATTTTTTTATTTTTAAAAATTTTTTTTTCAACTTTTTTTTTAATTTATTTTTGGGACAGAGAGAGACAGAGCATGAACGGGGGAGGGGCAGAGAGAGAGGGAGACACGGAATCGGAAACAGGCTCCGGGCTCCGAGCCGTCAGCACAGAGCCCGACCCGGGGCTCGAACTCACAGACCGGGAGATCGTGACCTGGCTGAAGTCGGACGCTTAACCGACTGCGCCACCCAGGCGCCCCAATAACCTTTTTATTAAAGAGTAACAATTTACAGAAATATGCACAAATCATATAAGTGTATGGTTCCAAGAAATTTCACAAAGTAAATGTTCTAAAAACCAACACCCAGACCAAGGAATAGAAAAAGATCAGAACCCAAAAGCCATTTTTGCACCACTAACCACCCTTCACCCAGGGTAACCATTATCATGACTTCTAATATCATAGATTACTTTTGCCTTTTCAAACTTTATATAAATGAACACAAATGATAAATACTTTTTTATATCTGGCTCCTTACTCTTAGCATCTGTTTGTGAAACATGGGCTGTTGCTAATAGTTTGTTCATCCCATTTCTGCATACTATTTCATTGTATAAACATGCCACAATTTGGCTATGCATTCTGTTGTTGATAAACATTTGGTTTATTTCCAGTTTTAGATCTAGAACAAGGGTCAACATTTTTTTTTCGTTTTTCTTTTGTAAAGGCGAGATAGTACATGTTTTAGGCTCTATGGGCCATGGGTGGCCTCTGCTGCATAATCTTTAAACATTTTTTTTTTTTTTAACACAACCCACTGAAGATGCAGAAAGCATTTCTAGCTTGTGGTCCATACACATGTAGCTGTGGATGGTGGTTTGCTGACCCAAGATTTAGAATATACTATTACGAAACATTCTTAAAAAAGTCCTATCTGTGGGGTGCAGACCTAGGAGCAGAGTTGCTGAGCTACTGGTACACATTCACTTTTACCAATGTTGTAACATTCATGTGTGTGAGTCCAAGTTTCCCCACGTCCTTGTCACACTTGGTAGTGCCAGTTTAATTTTAGCCACTGTGGTGGATATTGTAATGCCATTTCGAGCTTTTTTTTTTTTTATTTAACATTTTATTTTCAAGTAATCGCCACACCTGATGTGGGGCTTGAACCCACAACCCTGAGGTCAAGAGTCAAAAGTCACACATTCCAGCAACTGAGCCAGGCAGGTGCCCCTCACTGTGTTGTTTTAATTTTTTTATTTTTAATGTTTATTTATTTTTGAGAGAGACAGAGACAGAATGCGAGTGGGTTGGGACAGAGAGAGAGGGAGACACAGAATCTGAAACAGGCTCCAGGCTCTGAGCTGTCAGCACAGAGCCCAACGCGGGGCTCGAACTCACGAGCTGCGAGATCATGACCTGAGCTGAAGTTGGATGCTCAACCGACTGAGCCACCCAGGCACCCCTCATTGTGGTTTTTAATTTACATTTCACTGATGACCAATGAGACTGAGCTTCTTTCAAATATTTATTGGCTGTTTTACTTTTGTAAATTTGCAGAGTGGCTGTTTTTTTATTTTTATTTTTATTAAGTTGTAAAGTGCCTGTTCAAGTCTTTTGTTTATTTATCGGGTTTCTGTCTTTTTGTTGTTGATGTATAGAAGTTTTTATTTTTTTATTGTTAACATATTTTGAATATGAGTCCTTCATGGGATCTATGTTCTGTAAATCTTTTTCCATCTTTGTGACTTCCTTGCCTTTTCACTCTTAATGGTATTTTATGATGCAAAAGTTCATAATTTTAATATTGTATAATATATCAATTTTTTCCCATATGCTTAGAGCTTTTGTGTCTTAAGAAAAAAAATTTTTTTTAATGTTTATTTATTTTGAGAGGGAGCAAGTGAACACAGGTAGGGGAGGGACAGAGAGAGAGGGAGAGAGAAAATCCAAAGCAGGCTCCATGCACCAGCACAGAGCCCAATGCGGGGCTCAAACCCACAAACTGTGAGACCATGGCCTGAGTCCAAACCAAGAGTCCGAAGCTTAACTGAGACTGAGGCACCTGGGGGCCCCAAGAAATTTTTACAGTAATTTTTAAAGAAACCTTTATCAATACCTAGTTTATATTATATGCTTTTAAAAAATAAGATAATTTAAGGGACTTTAATCTTAAATGATGGCTTAATTACATTGAATATGGCTATAATCATATTACAGTGTCTATATTATACATTATATATGTATATATACATATGTGTGTGTATAGCTATATACACATACAGATACTTTGTAATATTAAGTTTTCCTAGACTATGTAATGTTTCATTTGATGACCTAAAATTCAATTTACCTAAACATTTCTCAGAAAGTTTTTCATGGAATAAAAAAGATGATTCTGTAGCCTTTTAAAAATAATATATTGAGTTTTTAATAGTGATGAAAAGTTGGAAGAGTGAGGATACAGTTATATTAACAGGAACATCACTAAAAGCTTGGTTTTTCAAAAGCTACATATTAACTTTGTGATACAGATTTTCAAACACCTGAAACTCCTTTGCAATCAAAGAGAAATCTCCATTTAAAAAGATCACAAACCTAAGGCATTAATGTGGATAAATCAAAAATACCAAAATGAAAAGGGAACGCTGCTGGCAAAAAAGGAAGTATGAAGTAAGGAAAATTCAGGTTAGAATATCAGGAAAAATGTTCTATAAAATGGCTTTAGTCATTTTGGAGCCAAGCTAGGCAAAAATCTTAGTGAAAATGGCTGGAACTTCTTTATAGAATCTCCTTAATAATTCATGACTTACTAATTCATGGCCAGATTAATCCATCTTGGCAAGCTTACTCATCTGAAAAAGATTTATTAGAAGAAAGTGCCTTCTGAGTCAACAGGGAGGCACTTGCCTCAACAGAAGAGAAACCACATACGGTAGTGTCTGTAGATAACATACTGATACGTGAATACCAGAGTGACTCACTGTTAGAAAATACGAAGTAAATATCCAAGTTTACAGGACAAATTAGCAGTTGATCGCATTAAAATCTCCTGTATTCAAATGTCTTTAGACTGAACCATATTTCACAGCACTGGATGAAGACTCGTAAGCCTCTTTCATAGATCTCAAATTGCTTTTCCAGCCTTATCTCCCACTACCCTGCTACATGAATTCTTTGCTTCAGCCTGCTGATTCTCAAAGGAGCAGATTTGTCCTCCTCCCGCATCCTTTCCAAAACCGGGGAGCCTATAAATATCGCTTGACATTTTACCTCACTTTGCCGCCATCGGCTCCCACCCTGAGGGGCTCCTTACCCCTAATCTCTCTGACAAGTTCTGCTGGTTTCAATCATTGTTCCTGTTGAGTTACTGGATCTTTCAGATGGCTGAGGAGGAAAAACAGTTGCCAAAAACTTCTCTAACCAATTTTCCCCCATTGCCCTTAAACATTTCTCATGCATTTTCTCCCTAGTCTACACCACTGTTTTCTTCCTCTTTGGTTCTGTCAAATCTTGCCAAGGTACTGGCCCTCCTTTATCTTGTGTCCTCTGGATGCCTCCCCTAAGTGCCACAACCCAGAGACACTCTCGTTCAAGCCTTATCATGGCCTTCAAGTTCTCGAGAATATTCTGGTCTGACCCTCCTCAACCATCTTCCCCTGTTGAGAGGGAAAGAGGAGACGAGGATGATGAATTGATGTTAATGACGGCAACGTGACAACAGTGGCAGCTATCACGTGAGCTATTGCTACCATATTCGGGAGTGGCCATGCCACATTCATTCTCTCCATCTTTCAACTGAGACGGTACACTGATTCCTAGAATAAAAGTAAGTTAGAATCCTCATTTTACACATGAGGATTCTCTCTTTCATGAAGAAAGAGAGACTCAGAGAAGTCAAGTCATCGGTCTCAGGCCACATAGCCTGAGGAACTGAGGAACTGAGGCAGAGCTGGGAACTGAACACTGACTTCTCCCTGACTTCGTGCACGTTATACATAGTTCCTTATTATGGCCGCAGATGTCTGGGAAGGAAAGGAAGGGAGGGTGACATCCATTTGTGGCAAACAGTAGCCAGCCCTGGATTTACTACTCAGCTGAATGTATTGCTTGTTCTAAATTAATAGTATAAACAGTGTTAGAGATTTATGATTTGAAAGGTCCCCAGCTACATCACCCTCCCCACATCTGTATCTAGAAAGCCCCAGACTGGGGAGGAAGATTCTCTTCAAGAGTCTCAAGAAGCCAAGGGGTGGAAAGGAGAACTGTCTGGGAGGCAGATCTTTTTGCTGGCACCAGGTGACCTTTGGGATTCCCTTAGCTTCTCCGGTCTCATCCATAAAGCGAGGAATGTGACTGTATGGGTTTCAAAGGTCCCTGACTTTTCTCCAGAGCTCTGTGGCCCCCCTGAGAACTGTTAATAAGGTGTTGATTAACTCTGCTATGACAGCTGCCCTAAAGATCTCTGTCTGCTATGCCCCCGTGACTCCCAGGAGCCCAGCACACAGAAGGTAAATGTATTTCTCTTAGTCGTCCCTCGGGGGCTGCAGGGGGGCTTGGTTGTCCTCTCCACACGGGGACCTTGGGCACCACATCTGTCCTACGACTTACCAGCCTCTGGCCAGAGTACATTGTTTTGTCACAACCCCCTGTTCAGGTGTATACTGCCTAATGATTATGAGTTACAAATACAAACTAATTCACTTTGTTACTCGGGTTTTTAAAGACAAACGGATGTATTTTGTGGCCCTATACTGGTTGCTTTACCTGAGAATAACTCAGCAGAGGGCCAGGCAGTGTTGGGGGGCGGTGCTCCTGGCTGTCAGGCACAGACACCACCCCTCGCCACTGATCTGTGTGGCAGGAAGGGACTGACATTTCTTGGCTGGCTACTTTGATGTGTTTTGTTTGTTTCCTAATGTGCTCAACCTTTCAAAGTCAGATTATCTCCTTTTTTTCAGGTGAGGGAGTGGAGGTTCAGGGGCTTTAGATAACCAGCCCAAGGTCATATGAGATGTCTTTCACAGGTGGGCAGCCAGGACTGGCTTCTCCAACAGGCCAGCAGAAACAGTGCTGAGGGCCCACAAAAAAGCTTTAATTATAAGAATAGTAATGGAGAGAGAATAATGAATCCAGCTTGAATCTTCGCAGCCATAAAACATAATTTTTAGTGTTTTTAATAATTTTTAAAAATTTTATTTATTTATTTTAAGAGAGAGAGAGAGAGAGAGAGAGAGAGGGAGAGAAGGAGGGAGGGAGGGAGAGAGGGAGAGAGGAAGGACATGTGTGAGAGCGGATGAGGGGCAGAGACGGAGAGAGAGAGAATCCCAAGCAGCCTCTGCACTGTTGGTGCAGAGCCCGATATGGGGCTGGAACTCACAAACCACAAGATCATGACCTGAACTGAAATCAAGAGCTGGGCGCTTAACCGACTGAGCCACGCCGGCGCCCCTTTAGTTTTTTTTTTTAATAGGAAAAAGAGCCCATCAAGGAGATAGTGCCTAGGACGCACGGATCATAACAGGTCTCTGCACATGGCCTCTGCTTTCGACACTGACTTTTTCTCTCAAGGCCTAGGCCAACTACTATGAGGCTATACCCAGGAAACGGGAAATCTACTTGTTCCCAAAAGCTTCAACTCCTATCCCATTTTTCCACCTGCGTAGTTGAGATGTAGATTTCATAGTAAATAGCTCACTGCCCCTTGTTCTGGTGGACCAAAGGCTTGGGGAGAGGGACATGTGCCCAGAAGATAGGCCAGTAGGAATACGCCACGGCGAATGGGTCACCTGAAGTCCTGTGGAAGTAGATGATCAAGTTTAAGCAGAGACAAACAGAGATTCACAAACTTGACAGTCACTTCATTATGACTCAAATAAAAATATTCACGTGGGCAGCTGGGCTGAATGCGGTTTTATGCTTGGGGCATGTACTACCTAAAGGAAAAACAATTTTGAGGGTATAAGGGGACAAAAAGAGCTCATTCTGTTAATTACTTGATCTTCCCACTCCTGAGGCTGGAAGCTGACAGGCCATACCAGGCAGAGTTCTGCTTACCTGAAAGGCGACTCTTGAGTTTCATCTTACTGCTGCCCTGCTTGGGACTTTCCAGGTTTCCCTTGGGTTCCTCGGGGCCACACGAATCTTGGGGCTCATCTGTCCCAGGCATCTGAAATCAGACAGCACAGAGCTGATGGGAGAGGCCAGCCTGCAATCATTGATGAGGTCCCTCTCCCAGGATTTATCTCCAGGCTTCAAGTGCAGCAATACAGGTATCACGTGGGCAAAAAGGTTCCCGGGATCAAAGCACAAGCCCTCAGATGACCTGGAACCACAGAGCCTTCTGCCGGCAAGTTCCTCCTCAGCACGCTACCTCGGCTGCACAGCAGAGAAACGGGAGGTTTCGAAGTGGAAACGGCCCCAGAGGCCATTTTATCTCTGGAGAAAACTTGTTGGTCAAGGTCACCCAGGTGGTCATGAAGACACAGCTAACTACAGCCCAGGTTTCTTGACTTGTGGGTGAGTGCTTGTCCCTACAGTGCAAGTTGCAAGAAATATTAAACCAGAAATTTAAATTAGATTCTAAAACACAGTAACACGTTAACTTTGTGGAGCCAAGTAAGTACACCTCTTGGGCCAACCACACTGTCTGTGTGCTATACTCCCACGTACGGGTTCAGCACTGCCCAGGCGACGTGCAGGCAGCCACATACAGTCAGCCCACACGTCTGCACAGTGTGCACCTATGCTCTCAGACCCTAAGGGACAGTACAGAAAGAAAGGTCCCAAGGTCTGTAAGGTCCTCTGAGAAAAGCCAAACAAGCTAACAATAACCAATTACATTTATTAGAGAGGAAAAGGAGACTCATGTGCTTGAGAGCCCATATAAAAAATTGGGGAGGTAAATTTATATGTACATAACTTATGAGATAGATCAAACAATGAGCTTTCCCATTTGAAATTTTATTTTCCTTTGAGGTTTTGAAGGGAAAAAGTCATGTTAGTTAAAATAGGTAGGATTCACATGAAGAAACATATGAACTTTAAAAAGACATAGAAAATATCCTTTAATACTTCATGGTCATTGAAAGTCATATAGTTATGATGTAAAAACAAACAACCCAAACCCTGAGTGTTAACAGATAATAAAAATTATACATTGTGTATCAAATTCAGTATATGATAATGTATAGAGTAAGCAGTAAGAGTAATCTCTGAGGTAAACCCCACCTCCTCAAGTTCCCCTCCCTCCTCAAATTCACCTATCTTTTTGGATGAGAAAGAGGGGAGGAGAAAAGGTCTGAGAAATGAGGAGATGTAGGTAAGTTGAGGAAGGGGCACTGGGAAAACAAATTCATCCTGATATATAAAAACAAAGATAAATTTGGTGAATCCCTATTATAATGTCAGGGATTGGCAGGTCTCCAGGTTTAAATTATTAAGTAAAGGCAAGACTGGAATCCTGAGGATGATTTTAGAGATTCTCAAGAGGGATGTCTTTCCCAACCCCAAACTGCAACATTTAATTCACACCCAGTGCAAAAGAAGCCTCTTGGAGACATGCCAGAGATCTGGGGCACAGGAGGAGACATGCAAATAGGAATAATCTAGAGAGAAGCCTTGGGGCCTCTCCTTTGCTTAATTTAAAAGCTTTATGGAAAGAACCTGTCTCCAGACCGTAAACAGCAGTTACTGGAGATGGAGTTAAGTTCCCGGTTCTTTCTTTTATACCACCTGACCCGGGCTACCAGCCTACAGAGAAAGGATTCCTCAGCTTGTAAGTCATTACTTCCTCTGTGCTCATTCAGTGGGTGGCTTATTACATAGAAGCCACGGCCCAAACCATCAGAAAGCATGGTTGAGGATCTCATGTCAAGGGAGGAAAACAATTCTAGCCAAATGTTTCTGGACTCATGAAGCTTCCTTCTTCCATTTTCCCCTCTGTTTTTCCAGCGCGGCCCTAGGTTTTCATACAATCAGAGAAATTTTGGAGATGACATAAGCCCTCATATGAGTAACAGAAAGGCAAGTGACCTGCCCAAGCGTTCTCAACTCATTACAGGTAAGGCTGAGACTTCTTAGTCTCCTAATTTCCAGTTTCATGCATTACTAGGATTTTTCCTCCCTCCCTCCTTAGAGGATTTTTTTTTTTACTGTGTTTTTTTTTTTTTTGTTTGTTTTAATGTTTATTTATTTTGAGAGAGAGAGAGAGCATGAGTAGGGAAGGGGCAGAGAGAGAGAATCCCAAGCAGGCTCTGTGCCGTCAGCTCAGAGCCTGACGTGGGGCTCAAAGTCACTAAACCGTGAGATCATGACCTGAGCTGAAATCAAGAGTTGGACGTTTAGTCACCCAGGCGCCCCTAGATACTTTTTAATTAAGTTAATACTTTGGATGATCGATACTGTATCGTATTATATAGTTCGTACACCTTAAATTTTTCCCACTTAATGTTCACAGCAAACATGTGTCCCAAGGTAAAAGAAAGATATTCTCTCCACTGACAGATGAGGAAAAAAATGGAGACCCTTCAGTAACACCCTTTTGTTTATAACATATATCCCGGATCTAGGCTAGATCATGTGTACAGCAAACGAGAGCACAAGCTGAGGGGTGTAGTTTCACAAGAGCACACACATGCGGTGTCAAATCTGTGTTCTTGTGATGTGAGCCCCACGGCTGCCAATTCTGCTTTATTTTCAGAATCTGAGAGAGGCGGTTTCGAAGTAAGAGAATCACAGCCTTAAGGAATAACTTTTTTTTTTTTTAAATCTGAAATGCACCAAAGAAAGAAATGACATTTGGTTTCTATGATCTATAAAATACCAATATCATTTCTTATACCAAAGAAATCTTATGTTAAAGATGGTGGGTGTGTTAACGTTACTACTGAAAGCCTGTGACTAAAGCCAACAAGAATGGACCTCGAGACGTCTCAGAGAGCTGCAAACGGCACACTGTTGAGCTCAGGCAGCCGTGCAATCTTATTTCAGAACCCCCTCAAAGTGTTAGCATTGGGTTCTGAATTTAAACAGAACCTTTCCCTCTCACAACAGAAAGCTGTCATGATTTTAGGTGGTATGTAAATCAATGAACAGGAAGTAACAATATGCAAAGCGCAATTTTGATCACAATGGGCCTCTCTTCAGTCTCGTGACTATTGTCTGAAAATGTCCCCACTCTAAAGAGTCCCTTTGTTGTATTTTTATTATTTTAGATGCACGGAACAAATCAAGCTGTTCTAGGAATGATGTCATTTTAGTTGTTTTAAAATGAAATGTGCAAAAAGTGCTCCTGGAAGGCCTTTGGTTCAGCTGGTATAATCTATTATTCATCAGCAATTTCTAATTCATGTGTTATACAACAATGCCATTATATTAATGGAATCCAACGTAATTTGCCAATTTCCAAGTTAGAGCCTTTCCGTTTGGACAGTTTTCTACACTTGTAGCCTATGAGATTCGCACTGAAGCAGAATCTTTAGCTTCTGGCTTTACAGACAAGTGGCAGAGCAGAGCGGTTAAGAGCAGCTGCCTGGGTACAGATCTGGTTGCACCACTCACTACCAGTGTAGGTGCATGAGCCAACCTCCTTGAGTTTCAGCAACCTCATCTCTAAAATGGGCTTTAAGAATTAAATGATAATTTTCTGGGGCGCCTGGGTGGCTCAGTTGGTTAAGTGACTGACTTCGGTTCAGGTCATGATCTCATGGTTCGTGGGTTCGAGCCCCGCGTTGGGCTCTGTGTTGAACACTTGCTTGGAGCCTGCTTGACATTCTGTCTCCTTCTCTCTCTGCCCCTCCCACCTTGTGCTTTGTCTCACTCTCTCAAAAATAAATGTAAAAGAAAATTTTTTTAAAAAAAGAATTAAATAATTTTCTGATTAAAGATAGCAGATTTCCTTCCTTTTCTCCCCTGATGGGAAGCCACACTCAAATGACAGAGAAGAGATTTTAAAATGACAGACATCATCCCACAAGGGTTCAAAGAGAACAAAAGACAATAGCAACAAGACTCTGGAAACCAGTAAGCACGACTATGTGCTAACAGATCCAACTTGAGAAAACGGAATCCTAAAGCTGGGATTGGAGAAAGCTACAAAGCGACCCAGTTTGAACAAGAGGTCCCCCGGAGGCTCAGGAGTTGCCAATAAAGGGTCTCTGGAGGTGTGGGGATGTCGTTGTGAGGCTGAGGCAGCGGGGAGAGTGGAAAGTGCCTGACACAGGTACTTAGAACGGATCTGATTGTGAGGAGACTCCCAGGTCTCAGCACTGACCTGGACAAACTTTGGTGTGTAAGAGAATCCCCTGGAAAGCGAAGAAAGAATGCCCAGGCTGGTGGAAGTGGGGCAGGCCCCACAGTTCATCACTGCCCTGGTCCAGACAGAGCCAAGCTGCAATTACCAAGCTTACTCTAGAGGGAAGGATGGAGGCTCCAGCTGCACCACAATAAGCTGTCAGCCAAAGGATGAGGGAGGGTGGTGATCACGCCGCTCTCTGTTGGGCACATTGGCATGTTAACCAGCAATGGCGGAAACCTGCCTCATTCTCTGTATGAACGAGAAGCACCTGCACCGCATGCCAAGTTAATGCAACTTCCGTTACTAGAGGTCGTGACATGGGTTGTGCCCAGAATATATCAATAGATCATGGGCATCAGAGGCGGTTTTTCATGATGCAAATAGAAACAACAGTATGTACATATGTATGTATGTGTGTGTGTATGTATGTATATATTTTAGACAGTTGACTCTTTTTTTTCTTTTAATTCTCAGGTTAGTTAACATGCAGCATAGTCTTGGCTTCAGTAGAACCCAGCGATCTCTTACATATGACACCAGTGCTCATCCTGAAAAGTGCCCTCCTTAATGCCCGTCACCCATTTAACCCACCCCCACGCCCTCATCGACCATCAATCTGTTCTTCGTACTTAACAGTCTTTTATGGTTTGCCTCCCTGTTTGTATTTTTCCTTCCTTCCCCTATGTTCATCTGTTAAGTTTCTCAGATTCCACATGACTGAAATCATATCTTTCTCTGACTTATTTTGCTTAGCATAATACCTTCCAGTTCCATCTATGTTGTTGCAAATGGCAAGATTTCATTCTTTTTCATCTCTGAGTAATATTCCAGTGTGTGTGTGTGTGTGTGTGTGTGTGTGTGTGTGTGTGTGTGTGTACCACATCTTTTTTTTTATGTTTATTTATTTTTGAGAGAGAGAAAGAGAAGACACTGTAAGCAAGGGAGGGACAGAGAGAGAGGGAGACACAGAATCTGAAGCAGGCTCCAGGCTCTGAGCTGTCAGCACAGAGCTCAGTGCAGGGCTCGAGCTCACAAACCGTAAGATCATGACCTGGGCCGAAGTCGGCTGCTTAACCAACTGAACCACTCAGGTGCCCTTATATACCATATCTTCTTAAGCCATTCATCAGTTGATGGGCATTTGGCTTCTTTCCAAATTTAGCTATTGCTGATAGTGCTGCTATAAAATTGGGATGCATAAAATCAGAATTTTAAAAAAAATTTTTTAACGTTTATTTATTTTTTGAGACAGAGAGAGACAGCGCATGAATGGGGGAAGGGTCAGAGAGAGAGGGAGACACAGAATCGGAAGCAGGCTCCAGGCTCCACGCTGTCAGCACAGAGCCCGACGCGGGGCTCGAACTCGTGAACCACGAGATCATGACCTGAGCCAAAGTCAGACACTTAACCGACTGAGCCACCCAGGCGCCCCCAAATCAGCATTTTTAAATTCTTTGGATAAATACCTAGCAATGCAATTGCTGACTTGTAGGGTAGTTCTATTTTTAATTTTTTGAGGAATCTCCGCACCATTTCCCCAAGTGGCTGCACCAGGTTGCATTCCCACCAGCAGTGCAATAGAGTCTCCTTTCTCCACATCCTCGCCAACATCTGTTGTTTCCTGAGTTGTTAATTTTAGCCATTCTGACAAGTGTGAGGTGATATCTCATTATGGTTTTGATTTGTATTTCCCTGATGATGAGTGATGTTGAGCATCTTTTAATGTGTCTGTTGGCCATCTGGATGTCTTCTTTGGAAAAGTGTCTATTCATATCTTCTGCCCATTTCTTCACTGGATTATTTGTCATTTGGGTGTTGAGGTTGGTAAGTTCTTTATAGATTTTGGGTACTAACCTTTCATCTGATATGTCATTTGTAAATATCTCCCATTCCATCAGTTGCTTTTAGTTTTGTTGACTGTTTCCTTTGCTGTGCCGAATTATCTTGATGAGGTCCCAAAACTTCATTTTTGTTTTTATTTACCTTACCTCTGGAGATAAGTCAAGTAAGAAGTTGCTGTGGCTGAGATCAAAGAGGTTGCTGCCTGTTTTCTTCTGTAGGATTTTGGTGGTTTCCTATCTCACATTTAGATCTTTTATCCATTTTGAGTTTATTTTTGTGTATGGTGTAAGAAAGCAGTCCAGTTTCATTCTTCTTCATGTTGCTGTCCAGTTCTTAGCATCATTTGCTAAAAGGTCTGTTGTTTTTTTTTTTTCCCATTGGATAGTCTTTACAGCTTTGTTGAAGATTAGTTGGTCATATATTGTGGGTCCATTTCTGGGTTCTCTGTTCTATTCCACTGATCTATGTGTCTGTTTTTGTGCTAATACCATACTGTCTTGATGATTACAGCTTTGTAATATAGGTTAAAGTCTGGGATTATGATGCCTCCAGCTTTGGTTTTCTTTTTCAACATTACTTTGGTTATTCGGGATCTTCTATGGTTCCATACAAATTTTAGGATTGTTTATTTATTTATTTTTAAGTAGGCTCCATGCTGAATGGGGGGCTTGAACTCATGACCCTGAGATCAAGAGTCGCATGCTCTACTGACTGAGCCAGCCAGGTGCCCCAACAGTGTTTATTTTTATTTTTTTAGAGTTTTGTTTATTTTATTAAGGGTTAATTTATTTGAGAGAGAGAGAGAGAGAGAGTGCGAGCGAGAGAATGAGCGGGGGAGGGGCAGGGAGAGGGAGAGAGAAAAAAATCCCAAGCAGGCTCCACACTGTCAGTGTGCAGAGCCCAGTGCAGGGATTGAACGTGCGAACTGTGAGATCATGACCTGAGCTGAAGTCGGATGCTCAACCGACTGAACCACCTAGGTGCCCCCAAAGTACTTATTTTTAAAGGGCTAAATTTGCCTTATAATGATCTTATAAGGGTTATTATGAGGATTAAATAAAAATGCACTTGAGAGTACTAACAGAGTACCTAATGTGTATCATGAAATTATAGTGAGGGTTCAGCTCAAACAAAACACCTCAAGCTTTCTCCCCACCAAGTCTCATGGTGCCTCTTGATCTGATGACTACATAGACTCTGATTATAGCTCTAGACTGCAGAGATAAACATTTCAACTTCATACCTACACAAGGGTGGCACATTTAATGAATGAACAAAGCAAAACGAATGGGGACGCCACAAGAATACGCCTGCCATCTTGCTGAGTTCAAGATGAGAACAAAGCACCATAAAATTACTGCAAACTTCTAAGAAGACAGTTTCAAATGCATGTACCTGGAAATGCATGTTTTTAGAAATCAGGTTTGCACAAGACACCAAGGAGGATTTGAGAACATGCGGTGGACTTACAATCAAAGCAGAATCAGTGGAAGAGAGAAAATAAAGGAATATGTGAAGATTTCTTAGAGGAAGAAAGAGGTTTCCTTAAAGGAAAAACGGAGATCTTAGACAACAGGCTGTGCAGATATGAAGGGGAGAGGAGACTGTGAAGTCCAGGAGGCCAGTTCCTAACCACAATTAAAGTAGATGTCATAAAAGTGGGGAACCACTTTAGTTTTTACTAGAAGGGAGGGCTTGACGGGGCCTCAAGAAATCCATCTGAGAAGAAGAGGCAAAACCACAGGGAACAGAATGCAACAATACTTCTATGGAGATCTCAGGCCCAGAGAACAATGAGAGGTGATTTCAAAACTGCAGGGCTTGAGTAAGAGGATTTGGGACAGCTATACCAAAGAGGGATCAGAAAGTTTGGACAGATTTAAAGGTGAAGGGTGAAGAAGCACAGGAAGAGATTTAAAAATATTTCTGGGTAAATTTTAAAGGGACTAGGTTATTTTTGTTGGCCTGATGGAAGTGGCCTAAGAAATGTATGAAATTACATTGTAAAGGAAGCAAACAGGAGACATAGCAAGGGGAGCCAGGCAGGATGATAATAGGCTGGTCAGATGGGAGAATATTTCCTGTGTGGAATTAGCCAACTCAGAGGTGGTGGTGGTGAAGATGCATTTGAACAATGGATACTTTAGTAAACAGAGGACTCATTGATTCCATGTCTTTCCCAATGATGAGCCCCACATGACAGAATCTAGAACAGTATTTTAGAGAAAAAAAAAATCTAGGTCAGAAAGCAAAGGGACAGAAGAAGTATAAAAAGTACATAGACTCAACAAGCAGGGCTATGAAAGAAGAAAGGAGTCCATTTAAACAGCAGGTTAAACAAAACTGAGTCTTCCCCAAAGGAGATGGACACAAAACACTAGAGGCATATCCAATTACTACCCCAAAATATGTAGCAGGAAGCAATGTTACTCAACCCTTAGAACATTCAAAACCTGAGGAAAGACAAATCTCAAGGAGCAGGTGGCAGAAGTATTAGCCCTTACTAGCTCATTAGGGGCATAAGCTTCAGAATCATCAACAGCACGTCTGGTTCATGAATCTACAGAAGGTGTTTTTCCAGCTGAGTAAATGGGGGAGGGAAGACACGGCTTTCTCTAGTCTAAGCACTTCTAAGAGGTGGTGGAAATGGAGACCGTGGCCCAGGACTGGAAATGCCTGCACCCGAGATCACAGAGGATCTGTCAGATGCACGATCCACACGAAATGCAGTGCACAGGGAGCCTTCCACTTTCATCTCAAAGTGCAAATGCAAATCAAGAAAATCCTGAATATAAATGAAAAGTACTATAAGTAGGACCCGGTTGATTTCCCCCATCCAGACTGGGAGGAAGACTTCTGCCAGTTGAATTTAAATTCATGGTCATGGACTCCAAATAACTGCCACACACTGAGTTGTATTAAGAGAAGCCAAGAATATTTTCATCAGCTGTCCTTTACTTGATATGATTGGGTCTCTGCTATGGGCTGCAGGGTTCTCCATGGGTCTCTCCCATTCCTATGTGGCTTATGAAAAGAGACATAGGCTGTTTTTACTCTAGATTATCTATCTTTTCAAGGATGTTTGTAGAGTAAACAGCCTTGAAAGTCAGAGACAGTGTCTCTGAAAGAAAAAGCAGGTTTGTTCATTGTCCAGTATAATAAAGATAACATCTCTCTCTGGAGCAAAGGGTAGTCAGATTTGCTCCGAGCCTGTCATAAAAGATTCACAGGTTGCCAACAATCAGGGTTCCTTAGCCATGATATAAATCCACTGTATGAGCATCTACTCAAGTCCCTCTGTATCATTCCCATAGGACATAGAGGTACAGGAGGAAATTATGCAAACATGACTCTCTAAACTGGGATTGAATCCTAAACTGGGATTGGAGAAAGTCAAAAGGTAATTGCTGTGCCATGAGTAATAAAGTCGTTTGTCTCTGACCCAGGAATCTCCTGTCTTGTGCCAGCATCCATGAAACTGTAGTGTAAAAACTCAAACTTTTAAAAGTTCTTGATGTGGTCTTTGGCAAAATTAAATAAGGTCCTGGGAACAAAATTTTGCCTGGGACAACTGTCTAGAAGCGAGGGATTGGCTCATTTTTCTAAATGTCAAGGGTAATAGGTCCATTTTCTCTTTGTTCATTTACATTTCATTAAAAAGGAAAGCACACAAGAGACTTGCTGTCCAACAAATTTAGCTTTCTTGGAGCTGAAAGAGCCACATTTGTTCCAGTGAGAAATCGCCCAGGCTGCAGATGCTGAAGAGCACACAACCTCTCCCTAGCATCAAGAATCTCATTTACAAAAAAAAAAAAAAAATCTCATTTGTGAAGATGGAGCAAAATAAGGAATAGGAGAGATCTAAGAAGGCCATTAAGTGCTTTGGTTTTTAACTCAAAAAGTGAAGGAAACTTAAGTTTGGATGTTAGTTACTTTAGATTTTATTACCTTTGGGTTATGACTTGCAAGGGGATTTGAATTTGTTGGCATTTTACTTGTTTGAGTATCATGATTATGTTGACACTGTATCTCTTTGTAGCACCTCTGAAAAGCTGCACTGGACAACGAGACTAGAAATAATTGTGTGTGAGAAACAGCCTAGGGATTGATTTTTAGCTTCTGGCAAATTTCATTCTTCTGGAGGTGAGGAGCAAACCATTACTGCCTTAGAGACAGGCTCCCTGGGTCCCAGTTAAAAGCCTAGTGTTTAGAAATGTTCTGTAACTGCTGTCCAAAACATTTATGAGATCTCCTTAAACACACTGTGACTAAAAGAGTGTTGGACCCTGAGCATCATGTGTCTTCCTCAGCAAACCCTTGAAGCCTTACAAACAAACCATGCAACGTGTGGCTTTTATCTCCAACCACTTCCATTGTGCAAGCAAATCCGATCCTGAGGAAAACTGCAGGAGGATGGGTTGCACCCAGTTCATGCCATGTTTTTACAGTTCCCAGCACTTGAAAAAAAAATAATCTGCAGATGTGACAGAAGACCTCCAAGCTCCAAATCCCTAGGAAGCTGTGCTGGCTCATTCCCCTGGTCAGTATCTACCGGACTGTGGAGCGTGGTGATTTCCCTTTCATGCTTCAGTCACACTAAGATTATTTTTAGGCTGCCAAAGGAAGCTCATTTTCCAAATCTCTGGGGCAGATGTTTGAGTGACCGAAGGAGAACCAGATGGCCATCAAAGAGGCCAGGGCTGGGAATGAATAGCCATTCAGAAAAAGGGAATCAGAACAACAATAAATCAGCCCGAGGTAGCAAGAAGGCTGTGAGTCGACTTCAGAAATTAAAACACAAATCTACTGCTACACTAGATTCATTGCTTCCTAACAAAGAAGACTCAGGACTGAAGAGGAAAACAGGAAAACCTAAAAGCAAAACTTGCCAGATCCCAGAACGCTCTGGTACACGTAGAACGTGTGTGCAGAGCATCAGATGCAGCTGGGGGAAAAGCAGCAGCTGACGTGGACCCAGGCGCTCAGGCTGGCGCTCTGAAAATGAAGGAATACTGTCCTTGTTCTGAGCCCATTCTGGGTTCATCCCATTGATCATCCCCAAACAATGTGAATGGGCTCGACATATTATGTTGATTATTTGGATGATTTTTATGCATACAAATTAGATTTTAGTCCCTTAGAAAGCTGAGGCAAAGAAATCACCTCTAAGGACGTAGGAATGTAATCAGCTGTTGGCCCAAGTTTGCCTCCCCTGTGGTGGGTCTGTATGGGTCACCCTCCCAAGGAGAGGACAATGTCCTCAAGTGACTCAGTTCTTCAAAAATAATAGGAGATGTGGATCGCAAGAAGGAGAATTGGCACATGTCCCTCCTTGGTATTGATTTCAAATTGAGGCAAGGCGAGTGCAGACATTCTCTGCAAAGTAGGAATCTCTCACTCTCGCCATGTTCCATAACCTCGTGGGTGAGAAAAATGTGCAGTTTGGAGCTCTTCTTTGGCCTGTGGGCTGGCTACTAAAGACAGATCCTTGGGTCATTTCTCAGCAGGAGCTGGCTGCCTGCCTGCCTGCCATGGACATATTTCTGGGAGCAGGACTATGATATTCTTTACCCTAAACTCCAGAATGATAAAATCATGTTGTGTGTAGGAAAATCTCAAAACAAACAAAAAGTAGAGGTGGGTGAGCTATCAGAAAAGACATGTTAAAAGAGACCCAAGAAGCAAGAAGGAGGATTGGAGAAAGAAAATAAGGCTGAATTAAGATTCTTCCAGGGCCTTTTCTCTATACAAATGTTTTAGAAAAAGTTTTACATGATTATCTGGCTTAGAAAAATAGTAAAAGATCATTTTAGGGGAGCTTGGGTGGCTCAGTCAGTTAAGTGTCCGACTTCGACTCACGTCATGATCTCACGGCTTGTGAGTTCGAGTTCTGCGTCGGGCTCTGTGCAGAGAGTTCAGAGCCTGGAGCCTGCTTCAGATTCTGTGTCTCCCTCTCTCTCTGTGCCCCTCCCTTGCTCGCACTCTGTCTTTCTCTCTCTCAAAAATAAATAAATATTTTTAAAAACCTGAACATACCACTGAAGCAGGTTTTAGATGAAGAGTAACTGGTCATGCTGAAGACAGTACATTTTGGTGTGCTGGTAAGTTCCAGGGGGCACCCTAAGGCCTTCTGCTGCCTTTTCCAGATAAGCATGAGTTGCACCCTCAACTCTTTATTTTCCAGGAATGGTACTAACTTCATGCTTATTTGCTGGTATATATTTCTAAGGGCATGTACTTCTTGAAGAATCTGAATAGAAAGCTGGGGTATGCTCATGGGAGCCCACATGGGAAGCAATAGTAAGAGAGGCTGTCCCAGGATCCCACATGATCATCTATAGATGGGTTGGCAAACTGCTGCCAGGGGGACAAATCTGGCTCAACATCTATTTTCGTAAAGTTTTATTGGAACACAGTCATGCCCATTAGTTCACTTATTCCCTATGACCACTTCTGCACTACTAAGGCAGAGATGAACCAGTGTAACAGAGACTGTTTGGCCAGCAAAGCCTCAAATGTTTATGATCTGGCCTTTGTAACTGCTGACCTCTCAACTGTAGGAATAGTTCAGACCCTATGAACCTCCTACCTCCCCACCTCTACCCCTATCCAAAGTCACTGTGAACAAACTTGAGAAGTTTTAGGAAGCATAACTTAGTAAGTTGAAGCAAAGGTACAGACAAGTAGAGACCTCTTAAGGAAGCTGCTACTGGAGACAAGGCTTACTGGTCTACCATGGTATTTCCTCTAAAAATATCTTTAGCATCCACACTTTATGATTTTACCTTTAAATTTCATTTTATTTTTATTTATTTTTTTTATTAAAAAATTTTTTTTCAATGTTTTTAATTTATTTTTGGGACAGAGAGAGACAGAGCATGAACAGGGGAGGGGCAGAGAGAGAGGGAGACACAGAATCAGAAACAGGCTCCAGGCTCCGAGCCATCAGCCCAGAGCCTGACGCGGGGCTCGAACTCATGGACCGCGAGATCGTGACCTGGCTGAAGTTGGACGTTTAACCGACTGCGCCACCCAGGCGCCCCTAAATTTCATTTTAAAATGACACTGGTAAGAAACTCATATGAAGTAACAAGGATTCTCTTTTTAAAATGCACACTGTTTGCTCAGTGACCTAGAATTACTGGCCACCATCTAGACTGGTTTAATTAGATTGCTTTATTCACAAACATACTGCTTGGAAGAAATGGAAAAGATTTTGTTTGTTGGGTGGTCTATTTTGTTATCGATGTTAGTAGTGAAAGGGGGGAAATGACTTGGAGAAGAAGGAAGGAAGGACTTCTTAGGAGCCTGGAGTCTCGCAGGAATGGGGGGTGACTGTGGGGACTCTCAGGAGGGGAGTTTAGAGCAGTATGAGGACACTGGGCTTCAGGAAACCTGTGAAGAGAGGAACTAGCAAGTAAGGAGGAACAGATGACATCAACTCGGAGGTTTCAAAGGTCAACTAAATCCTATTGAAACTATTGCTTAGGATTGGCCCTGCCTTCACACACACACACACACACACACAGAGTGGGGAGGAAATCCTTTTCATCCTTCTTTTCTACCACCAAGAAGGCCCTGCCTGCAGAACCCAGCACTCTGTTTGGTGGGCTGGGCCTGCTCCTCTCCTCCCCTGACCAGTCAGTCACACTGCTTCCTGCCTTCCCATCTTTATGGCCACCTTTCCTGCCACACAGGCTCTGGTCACTTCCCAGTGGGACTATAGCAAAGGCCTCCATTCCTGTCTCTGCACTCCACTGCCCCTGCCCTGCTTTTATTCAGTCCAGCTGTTTCTCTATCTCACCACTAAAGTAACCTTAGAACACATACTCTGGGAGGAAAGTTCTCAGTTTTTCCCCTTGAGGATTGTATTTCCCCCTAAAGTCAGGAACATGACAAGGATGTCCACTTTCACCACTGTTATTCAACACAGTATTAGAAGTCCTAGCCTCAGCCATCAGACAACTCAAAGGAATAAAAGGCATCCAAATCAGCAAGGAGGAAGTCAAACTTTCATTCTTTGCAGATGACAGATACTCTATATGGAAAACCCAAAAGATTCCACCAAAAAAATGCTAGAATTGATCCATGAATTCAGCAAAGTCATAAGATATAAAATCAATGCACAGAAATCGGTTGCATTTCTATACACCAATAATGAAGCAACAGAAAGAGAAATCAAGGAATCGATCCCATTTACAATTGCACCAAAACCCATAAAATACCTAAGAATAAACCTAACCAAAGAGGTGAAAAGCTATATACTGAAAACCACAGAAAGCTTATGAAAGAAATCGAAGAAGACACACAAAAAAAATGGAAAAATATTCCATGCTCATGGATTGGAAGAATATTGTTAAAATGTCAATACTACCCAAAGCAATCTGCATATTTAATGCAATCCCTATCAAAATATCACCAGCATTCTTCACAGAGCTAGAATAAACAATCCTAAAATTTGTATGGAGCCACAAAAGACCCTGAATAGCCAAAGCAATCCTGAAAAAGAAAACCAAAGCTGGAGGCATCACAATCCCGAACTTCAGGATGTATTACAAAGCTGTAATCATCAAGACAGCATGGTACTAGCACAAAAACAGACACTTAGATCAATGGAACAGAATAGAGAACCCAGAAATAGACCCACAAATGGATGGCCAACTAATCTTTGACAAAGCAGGAACAAATATCCAATGGAATAAAGACACTCTTTACAGCAAATGGTGCTGGGAAAACTGGACAGCGACATGCAGAAGAATGAACATGGACCACTTTCTTACACAATACACAAATATAAACTCAAAATGGATGAAAGACCTAAATGTGAGACAGGAAGCCATCAAACTCCTAGAGGAGAAAGCAGGCAAAAACCTCTTTGACCTCAGCCACAGCAACTTCTTACTTAACACATCTCTGGAGGCAAGGGAAACAAAAGCAAAAATGAACTACTGGGATCTCATCAAGATAATAAGCGAAGGAAACAATTTGCAAAACTAAAGGCAACTGATGGGATGGGAGAAGATATTTGCAAATGACATCCCATAAAGGGTTGGTATCCAAAATCTATAAAGAACTTATCAAACTCAACACCCAAAAAACAAATAATCCAGCGAAGAAATGGACAAAAGGCATGAATAGACACTTTTCCAAAGAAGACATCCAGATGGTTAACATGAAAAAATGCTCAACATGACTCATCATCAGGGAAATACAAATTAAAACCACAATGAGGTACCAGTTCACACCAGTCAGAATGGCTAAAATTAACAACTCAGGCAACAACAGATGTGGGCGAGGATGCGGAGAAAGGGGAACTCTTTTGCACCACTGGTGGGAATGCAAACTGGTGCAGCCACTCTGGAAATCAGTATGGAGGTTCCTCAGAAAATTAAAAATAGAACTACCCTACGACCAGCAACAGCACTACGAGGTATTTATCCAAGGGATACAGGTATGCTGTTTCAAAGGGGCACATGCACCCCAATGTTTATAGCATCACTATCAACAATGGCCAAAGTATGGAAAGAACCTAAATGTCCATCAACAGATGAATGGATAAAGAAGAAGTGGTATACACACACATATACACACAATGGAGTATTACTCAGCAATCAAAAAGAATGAAATCTTGCCATTTGCAACTACATGGATGGAATCAGAGGGTATTGTGCTAAGCGAAATTAGTCAGAGAAAGACAAATATATGACCTCACTCATATGTGGAATTTAAGATACAAAACAAATGAACATAGGAGAAGAGAAGCAAAAATAATATAAAAACAGGGAGGGGAACAAAACATAAATATAGAGAACAAACTATAGGTTGCTGGAGGGGTTGTGGGCAGGGGGATGGGCTAAGTGGGCGAGAGGCATTAAAGGAAGACACCTGCTGGGATGAGCACTGGGTATTATACATAGGGGATGAATCATTGGATTCTACTCTTGAAATATTATTGTACTATATGCTAACTAACTTGGATGTAAACTAAAATAAATAAATGAATTTTTTAAAAAAGAACAAATACTCTGACTCATTCAACTTGAAAACCATCATTGAGTAGAGTAGTTGTTAAGATAAGTCAAATTCCTTAGTCTGGAGCTAAAAGCACAGGCTGAACATCTGTGCTTTTTTTTTTTTTTATTTGTTGATCCTTGAGTAGGCTGTAAAATTTCCTATTTGAGGACCACTGTGCATGTTGCTTTTCTGTCCTAAAAGGTTACCTACTTCTGCAGGTGTTTCTATGGAAAATCCATGGATTAGTCAAACACCACCCCATCCATTGAGCCCTCCCAGATTCCTGGAAGGAACGGGTCAATATGGGATATGGTTCCTAGGAATATATTATGTGGAAGAGGGGGATATGAAAAGTATAGAAATAACTGTAATCCATTACAGAATATAAGAAGTCCTGTTAAGAGAGGAAGACTGTGTCTGTTATCCCTTTGTATCTCCCAGAGTGCCCAGCACAGCCCTCAGCATATGGATGGCAGCATCAGGCTGGCTATAGTCGAGCATGGGCTCCTACCAGGGCCTGGTTGTGGGCATTCGGCAGGGCCACATTACCAACCTCTGAGGTTGTATTGGTCTCAGTGGGAAGAAGGTCAGGAAGAATTACAGCTTTGATGCTGAGGAGAAGGTGTGTGTGTGTGACATGCAGGCTACCTGTCTGTCTCTACTAGCTCAAAAGATAATTCCACAAATAGCTATTAAGTAAATATGTCTGCTGCTAGATGAAATAAATTTGAATATCGAAACAACAGCTTAACCAAAAAAATTTTGAAAAAAATCCATCCCAGTTTTATTTTTTATTAAGTTTATTTACTTATTTTTAGAGAGAGACAGAAAGTACAAGTCAGGGAGAGGCAGAGAGAGAGAGAGAGAGAGAGAGAGAGAGAGAGAAAATCCCAAGCAGCCTCTGAACTGTCAGCACAGAGCCTGATGTGGGGCTCAAGCCCACAAATCATGAGATCATGACCTGAGCTGAAGTTGGATGCTTAACTCACTGAGCCACCCAGGGACCCCTAACCCATTTTAAATCAGGAGGGGTCTTTCTGATTAAGTACTACGATGTGAGAAACAGAAAAATGAAACTGGCAATCAGAGAAAACAGACATAACAGAGGCTGGTCCTACTTAAAAAGTCTCTTTGAAAGCTAAGGGGCTTCAGAATCTTTTTTTTTTTTTTAATGTCTATTCATTTTTGAGAGAGAGAGAGAGAGAGAGAGAGCAGTGGAGGGACAGAGAGAGAGGGAGACACAGAATCCAAAGCAGGCTGCAGGCTCTGAGCTGTCAGCATAAAGCCTGATGTGGGGCTTGAACCCACAAACTGTGAGATCATGACCTGTGCCGAAGTTGATTGTTCAAGTGACTGAGACACCCAGGCGCCCCAAGGGGCTCAGAATCTTCACAGTCAGAGGTAGAAGGAAGGATATTTCAAGTGAAGGAATAAAAGCAAGAACAGAAGGGAGGGGCTTGGTTTTCTTTTTCTGCAAATGTCATTTACTGAGATCCCTCAGTCCTACGTAAAAAGCTTACCAAGCAAAAACAAGCAAACAAACAGCAAACAAAAAGCTAGGCAAGCAAACAACATTAACAATAGGGGTGGGGAGAACGCTATTAATTTTAAACAACCCCATTTCTTTGAGAAATGTCTGCCCTGGTTTCCACAGGGGAATTTCTGACCTCTTATATTTTGCTCTGTTTTTATTTCCAGGCTCTGGACTACTGTTTTGCATAAGATGTGGTGAAAAAGAGAAAAAAACACCCAAAACCCTTGAAATCTTCCACTGCTCATGGAGTCATCAGGCGAGGTGTTTTTTTCCCAGCACACACTGCCTATTTGTCTCACTCATCTATGCACTGTCAAAGTGGTTTTGTCATTTTCCTAAAAAAACCAACACAATAACTGGAATTGAAACTAAGTGGGGGATATCCTGTTTCTCTTAAGAGAGTAAGAATCTGACTGTATCAGCACTATCTCCATTTACAGTCTCAAAAGACACATCCATCTCAAGGATTTCTGTTACCTTAAAGGCTTAGTGAAGCTCATAAACAAATAAGATAGATTTCCGAAGATACATGGTGCATACATGAGTCACGTTATCCCCTTCTGCCTCCTGTGCAATTGCCATCATATTGTCTAGGGCAGAAAAAGTTTTATTTCAGTTTCATTTCTGAACTGCCACTGTCCTCAAGTCTTAATATATTCTACTTTACATTTCAATGTGAGGATCACAGATTTAATCTCCCAAAGGCCAGATAGAACTAGATTGGTGGGGGTGATCTTTATAAGAGGTAAATTCATAACAGGGGTCAGGGCTGAAAGGCATATTGGAATACGATAATGGAGTACATAAAGACAGCAACCAACTTACCTGAAGTCATAAAGTTGCTTCATGACTTCTATGGTGTTATTTTCATAAAAGAAATTAATTTGAGGGCAAAGAAATATTATTACATGTTCTGGTGGTCCATATTTTATTTTCACTGAAATTTGAAGGAACTTTTCAAATCCAAAATATGAAAATAGGGTTGACTGCTCTTGCACTGTTGGTGGGAATGCAAATTGGTGCAGCCACTCTGGAAAACAGTGTGGAGGTTCCTCAGAAAATTAAAAATAGACCTACCCTATGACCCAGCAATAGCACTGCTAGGAATTTACCCAAGGGACACAGGAGTACTGATGCATAGGGGCACTTGTACCCCAATGTTCATAGCAGCACTCTCAACAATAGCCAAATTATGGAAAGAGCCTAAATGTCCATCAACTGATGAATGGATAAAGAAATTGTGGTTTATATACACAATGGAATACTACGTGGCAATGAGAAAGAATGAAATATGGCCTTTTGTAGCAACGTGGATGGAACTGGAGAGTGTGATGCTAAGTGAAATAAGCCATACAGAGAAAGACAGATACCATATGGTTTCACTCTTATGTGGATCCTGAGAAACTTAACAGGAACCCATGGGGGAGGGGAAGGAAAAAAAAAAAGAGGTTAGAGTGGGAGAGAGCCAAAGCATAAGAGACTCTTAAAAACTGAGAACAAACTGAGGGTTGATGGGGGTGGGAGCGAGGGGAGGGTGGGTGATGGGTATTGAGGAGGGCACCTTTTGGGATGAGCACTGGGTGTTGTATGGAAACCATCTGGACAATAAATTTCATATATTGAAAAAAAAATTAAAAAAAAAAAAGAAAATAGGGTTGACTGCACACTATGGGGATTTCTTTGGCTGATTTCACCGTGTTCCATGCTGTCATGTCAACCTTTGTAGATGGTGTAACCACCAGGCCCTCCTAACATAGATTCACAAGTTATAACCCCATGCTACTGTACTAATGTATGCATACACTGTGAAACACAAAAGAATCTAAAATGAAATAAAATCTATACAGGTTCTAATACTTCCCTCGCACATGCCAAGGGACTGTCTGGCATCCCCCGACTGGGTATGTTCACCCCACTTTGGAGACCACTGTGCTGAGACTGGAGAACACAGTATTTGCCTTTTTTATGCAAATCACTCGAGTTGTTTACTTCCTTGAGAAATGCAAACTGCTCATTTAAAAGTGCAGCAGAGAGCCAGGTAACGAGTTGGAACAGGCCCCAGAAAATGTGCCACGGGAATAAACCTAATGCAAACTCCAGCAGTTTTCTGGGCAATTTATCCAGGCCAAATAATTATTCTTATCTTATTTCCCCCCCACCCATTTAAATAATCACTTCATCTCCTTAAGTATGAAACCAAACCAAACAAAAACCACCCCAACTTTAAATCTTATTTTCCTAGACCGGCAGTAATTGCAGCCTTGTATTATCTTGTTCTGGCAATTCTACACACTGTGCTAAGCCCGCACAGCCTCGTACATACTGCTTAGCCGGCTGGAGCATGGCGTCAGGAGCACCTAAGTGAACGGGGCCCTGCTTCAGAAAGTCTAGGACACTGAGGGGAAAGAGAAAGTAGTTCACAGTCTGGGACAGTGGAATGGAAAATGTGCAAGTCGGGGAATTGCTACCAGTATGCGTCGCTGCCTGCTTTGAGTTGGTGCAGGGAATAAGAGAGCTTTTGCACCCCACGACCATCGCACCACCGGGAACTGGTGTCTGTGAAGAAGGCAACAAGAACCACGAGGTACACGCAAGTCTATGCTCACGGAGGATCCAGAGGAGGCTGGGGGAATCTATGTTTCCAAGTTTGCCACAAGCACCTCAAACACATGGCCTCACTCCCTCATCTCAAGCTATGGGAAGGAGGGAGGTGGTTGGGGGCCTAAACCTCCCCTTATCTCAAAGCCGTGCACAAAGAGGTCTTGGGCCCTCATCCAGCCCCTAGCCAGGAGACTCAGGAGCCCTGCCACTTTGTCTCAGGTTCTAGAAACTGCCACATAGCCAACAAAGGGTGTATTCGAAACTGCTGCTTCCTAGGGCAGTCACCTTTTCTCTAAAATTTGTTTTCAAAATCTGGGTGAGCATCAGAATCACCTGGGAAGCTTCTGAAAATAAACTCCTGGGCCCCACCCCACTCAGACCAGGCAAATGGGACTCTCCAGCATGGACCCCGACGATCTGATGACCAGCCGAAACCACACCCTCCCTGTGCATTTTAGACCCATGGAAGAGTGTAGAGCTACATGTACACACGTGTGTGCTGCAGCACACAGTCGCTCCCCTTGCATAACTGAGAAGGGCTGTGAACACCTTTCTGAGCACATTCCCCTTTTCTTTCCTGGCTTTTTCTTTTCCCTCGTAGCTGCCTTGAGTCATAAACATGACTTGTCCGGAGGACAAGCAGAGCTCAGTAGGCTTCTCTCCCATCACACATTTCTAGCTTTAAAAAAATGCAAGCTTTGGACCAGCTAATCCCCAAAGTTCCCTGTAGCTCTGACACTTTACAGTTTTATTTATCGGAACTCCGCATCTTCGAGACTCCTAGTTCCGTGCTTTTTTCCCTCGTGCCTTTTTGACTTGTTTCTTCACTTACATTCCATGTACTAGTTCACCAACTCCCTTGGGGTGTTTAATCTTTTGTCGTTGCTGTTGATTTGTTAAAAAATCAAGTCCTAAACTCCATTTCTAGCCTGTAGTTTTCAAACCTTCACATAACAACAACAACAACAAAAAGAAATCTACTCATTTGTTAGTGAGGAGCTACCATGGATATCCTATTTTAAGGGAAGGTAATGCTGTGTTTTCTCCACGCTATACTTAGAAAAATGATTTCTCTATCATCAGTATTCCTACGCCAGGTGGAAACTCCAGAAGGGAGAGACAGATAGACTTTCTAGTTTGCAGACACAAACAATAAGCGCCTACTATGTGCTGTGCCCATTTTAAATTCATGGAGTGTTGGGGAAGGCAGGCAAGTCAGTGGAAGGTGACCAAACATGACAAGGGGGCGTCATCAGCTGTCCCACTGTCCAAACATCCTTCCATTCCATACACACATACATACATACTGAGAGTCAGCAGTGAACACTTGGGATACATGAGGGAGCAAACCCGACATGGTCCCTGACTACAGGGGTCCTCTGCTAATGGGGGAGGATGATGTTAAGCAAGTTGTCATATGAATATATGCGTCACTATGAATTGTGATAAGGACCATGAAGGAAAATACAGGGCATATAACCTGCTGGGGGCCCAGAAATAAAGGATATGTGTATCTGGGAAGACTTCCTGGAAGAAGCAAATCCCAAAGTGAGAGAATAAAAAGAGGAAGCCCAGAAAGAAGGGAAGGCCATTCCTGACCCAGCGAAGTGAGTACATCTCTAAGCAGCTGCTGCCATCGCCATGTACTCAGAGGCATCCTGAGGTTAGTAGCACAGCCTACTGAGCCCAGAGGAGCAATCTGTCTTAACACCCTTCCCGCCAGCCTTGAGGGAAAGAACATTCACTCCCCTTGCAAAAAGCACAGGGTGCCTTGTGTCAGTGTCTCTGCATGAACAGTTTTACTTTGTGAGGATCTGATTTTTCAGTCCTAAATGAGATCTTTCCGTGTTAGTACTAACTGCAAGTTTATATACTTGGTGCTCACTGTTCTTTGCATTAGGCTCTAAGTTCGATTCACAGAAAAACAATCTAGCCTAGGCACCAAACAAGACACAATTTCCCGTCTAGGATAGCTTGACTCACCCAGAAACTTCCAGATACTTCAATACAAGTCCTCAATGCCCAGACACTCTTGGAAACATTTAAGGGCTGACAGTTTATCAGTTATTCAATCCAAACAAAATACAAGAGCTCTTGTCCTTTCTTTTCATACACAGATTAATATCTACCCCCAAGATGCTAACTCTTCTAACTCAGGCTCTCACACCTCATGACTATTCCAATAAAGAATCAAACACCAATATCAGACTTACAGAATCGTAAGAGCCAGCTTGGCACTTCTTTCCTTTTGAAAGATGAGGTCCTTTATTCCTTCTTAAGCCCTAATCACCCAAAAGTTCTGCAAGATTTTCCCGAACTGGTGATTCCAAAAATGTTAGAACTGATTCCCTTGATGTCAAAGGAAGCCGGATACAGGCCTGCTGATTGATGTGCTAAACAAACTCTTCCTAGCTGAGCCTTGACAATTGCAGGTTTGGCAAGACAAGCATTACTTCCAGTTTTGTTTTTGTTAAAATATAAAAAGGGGGAGATAGACTCCCCGTCATTTAAGAGGGATCACCCAGTCCACGCCCTCTTGTATTAAAACTCTCCTTCCTGTCTTCATTTTAAAAGAGATGAGCCACTCATGGGGTGTTTGGGTGGCTCAGTCAGTGGAGCATCTGCATCTTGATTTCGGCTCAGGTCATGATCCCAGGGTTGTGGGACTGAGCCCTGCATCGGGCTCCATGCTGAGCGTGGAGCCTGCTTAGGATTCTGTCTCTTTCCCTCTGCCCCTCTCCCTAACTCGTGCTCTCTCTAAAATAAAACTAAGAAGAGAGAGAGAGAGAGACAGAGAGAGAGGAGCCACTCTCTCCAAAGCCTAGATTTATTTTTCCTGAAAAAAAATCTCATTTTTAAAAAGATGGACTGTAATTATTTACACTTGAGAAAGGACACAAGCTTTCTGGAATAGCCAATAATAAAACAGTCATTTTATTGGAGGGCTCTAAAGGTCTCACACGTTAGCCTGTGTCCAAATTACCTAGAAAGCTTGTTAAAAAACACTGCTGGATACCACCCTCAGAGTTTCTGATTCAGCAGGTTGAGGGTGGGCCCTGAGGATCTGTGGTTCTAACAAGTTTCCAGGTGATGCTGTTGCTGCTGGTCCAGGGACCACACTCTGAGAACCACTGCTCTAGAGACAGCTTTATGATCAAGAAGTGTGTACTGAGTAAGTACTGAATACAAGGTACTCCAATGGGTACTGGGAGCCCAAAGAGATAAGCAGCAAGTAAATAGAGAACAGCGGGAGGGGAGGGTGGGTGAGGGGTATTGAGGACGGCACCTGTTGGGATGAGCACTGGGTGTTGTATGGAAACCAATTTGACAATAAATTTCATGTAAATAAATAAATAAATAAATAAATAAATAAATAAAAGAACAGCAGATGCTAAATGCCCAGGGAGCAGTGATCAGCACGTTTGGGAGAGAGAGCAATGATGTTAGATGCTGCAAGCCAAGGGCGGCCTTGGAGATAACTCTCTGACTTGAGAGGTCCTTGAGAGGAAGGCTAGTGCCTAGATAAGCAGAGATGAAGGCACACGTGTAATGCCTCAAAGCAAAACATCTCAATTCCTATCAACACCGACTCTCCTTGCTATGGGAAGGTCACCATGCAGAACAGGAATTGTGGCTCATGTCCTCCACAGGCCTCCGCACTCAGCTGCACTATGCCATGAGGGTTCCAAGTGTGCAAAACCTGCAATGAGTAGAGCCTCCTCCAACTGGCCACAAAGACCAGAAGAGAATTACTCTTCCTGATTCTATCAGCAGCAAGGCCAGATCTGGCAGCACTGTGATGCCCCACAGGGCGACGTCCTCAATGGTGGAAAAGACAGGGGCCAAATCCAGTGAAGAATAGATGGAGAAGGACCCAGGCAGGGCATGTGTTGGGGGCGAGAGGAATGAAGCACAAGAGTCAGAAGCTTGTGGACCCAGGATATAAGAGGACGAGGTGAGCACTGAGGGGCAGATCAGAAGTGGTCAAGGAATGACAAGAGATCACAGGAGAATCCTTTTCAACCCCCTCAAAGATCTCAGGCATGCTACTGTCCCAGGGGAACAGAGATGCTTACAGCACCATGGTCTTTGCCCTTGAAATGGTCCTGTCTAATGAGGAAGACAGAAGAATAGAAAGATAAATTATGAAAACAAGACGGGCTTATATGTCATAGCACTATGACAGAAATCCATTCATAGTGCTGTGCAAGTGCAGAGCACAGACCAAGTAACTCTGGGAGGTCAGGAAAGGTTTACTTATGGGGAGAGGTGACATTTGGGCTGGGTTTACAAGTATCTTCCAAGTAAAAAGAACAGGTGTAAGGCATAAAGTAGTGGAGAGCTCTGGAGCACCTGCGGAATGTGGGGCTTGCAGTGCTAGGAGGGAGGGAGGGAGGGAGGGAGGGAGTGTGTGTGTGTGTGTGTGTGTGTGTGTGTGTGTGTGTGTAGGGCTGATGGGCGATAATGGCATTCCATGTTAAGGAGTTGGGATTTTAACCTCAGTGAGACTGAGAGTCACCGAATGATTTTTTAAAATGTTTTTTTTTTTTAATTTTTTTTTTCAACGTTTTTTTTTAAATTTATTTTTGGGACAGAGAGAGACAGAGCATGAACGGGGGAGGGGCAGAGAGAGAGGGAGACCCAGAATCGGAAACAGGCTCCAGGCTCCGAGCCATCAGCCCAGAGCCCGACGCGGGGCTCGAACTCACGGACTGCGAGATCGTGACCTGGCTGAGGTCGGACACTTAACCGACTGCGCCACCCAGGCGCCCCTAAAATGTTTTTTTTTTTTTTTTTTTGAGAGAGAGAGAGACAGACAGAGTGTGAGTTGGGGAGGAGCAGAGAGAGAGAGGGAGACACAGGATCTGAAGCAGGCTCCAGGCTCTGAGCTGTCAGCACAGAGCCCAACATGGGGCCTGAACTCACGACCTGTGAGATATGACCTGAGCCAAAGTCAGATGCTTAACCAACTGAGCCACCCAGGTGCCCTGAGTCACTGAATGATTTCAAACCATTAGGTGACATGGCCAGATTCTCATTGAAAAACTGTCATTGGAGAACAGAAGTCAAAGTGGAGAAGCAAGACTTGGGAAAGAATGGCCAATCCTATGGACCAGGACTGCAGCTGATATGGGGGAGAGGGCCAGATTTAGGTATCTTGGAGGCTGAACTGGCAATCTTCTGTATTGGATGTAGGGGGTGAGTGGTGGATGGTGGAGACAGAGACCTATCACTGAAGCCAGACCCCTCTGAGATGGATGAAAATTATTCAAATGACCATGGAATTTCACTGTCCCAGCTCAATGCATTCTCTTTTTTTTCCTGCCTCTACTCCTCCAATTTGATATTCACCGTATGACTTTATTCTAAGCATGGTTCCATCTTTTTGGAAGGAAAATCTCATTGCTGTCTACGGTAGCCATGCAAAATAAATCACAGGGGTACTCATCACAGATCCTCAGCTTTCATATTACATTCACTCAACTAAAGCTTCGAGCACATGGTGACTTTACAGGTGCAAAAATAGTCAAGGTCTGAGTGGAGCCTGGCAGCAGGTTTAATCATTATCATCTGTGAAAATAAAAGGCTTTGTAACTTGATTAAACAGTACCAGGTTTCTTTCATTTAAATGGTTCATTAGTGTTTAAAAGTGATAAAACAGAGAGTGTCTTAGACTGCAAACATAGAACTGAAAAAATGAAGCTTTTTTCCCTGTAGTTCAGTACTTTTATAAGGCAGAGCAGGGGAGACCTCGGGCACACTGTCAAATCCAGAAGATACTTCATGCCAGCTGACCAATTTCTGATCCTGCAGGGCTCTATCTCAGGCTTGGTTCTCCTGGTTAAGACTAGAGCTCAAGAGGATGGTGACAAATGATTGGTGTTGAGGCATCAGTGGTGAGCCAGGGAGAAACCCAGGTGTCCCCTCCTCTACGAGTGCTTTGTGAGGAAGGCAGAGAAGCTCAGAGAAGGGAGAACTGTGAAAGCAGGATGACTTTGGGTTTTGCGTGGATACTGGGTTTGGGATTGTCTACGAAAGCCTGGGCTGACAGGACAGGACCCTTAACATACTGCATTGAAACACGTGCTTATGGAAAATTAGTGCTGAGTTTCCCAAATAAACTATGTTATAATAGAATGCATTGCAATTCCTTTGGCAAAAATACAATAAACATATAAAATAATATATGATGAATTGGTAAACTTTTTAAAAAGATGTTATTTTTTAAAATGTTATTGGTGATGATGGGAAGTGGCCACTGCTAGATGTCTAAATTAGTATAAATAATCTCTCTGGAGAAAGCCCATTTTTTAATTAGATTATTTGTGGGTTTGGTGTGGAGTTATTTAAGTTCATTATATATTGTGAACACTAACCCTGTATCAGATATGCCATTTGCAAATATCTTCTCCCATTCAGTAGCTTGCCTTTTATTTTTATTTATTTATTTATTTTTTTAAATTTTTTTTTCAACGTTTATTTATTTTTGGGACAGAGAGAGACAGAGCATGAACGGGGGAGGGGCAGAGAGAGAGGGAGACACAGAATCGGAAACAGGCTCCAGGCTCTGAGCCATCAGCCCAGAGCCCGACACGGGGCTCGAACTCACGGACTGCGAGATCGTGACCTGGCTGAAGTCGGACGCCCAACCGACTGCGCCACCCAGGCGCCCCAGTAGCTTGCCTTTTAGTTTTGTTGTTGTTCCTTTGCTGTGCAGAAGCTTTTTATTTTGATGTAGTCCCAACAGTTTATGTTTGCTTTGTTTCCCTTGCCTTAGGAAATATGTCTAGAAAAATGTTACTATGGTAGAGAAATTACTGTCTCTCTTCCAAAGATGACATACAGATAGCTAACATACACGTGAAAAGATGCTCAACATCACCTATCATCAGAGAAATGCAAATCAAAACCGCAATGAGGTATCACCTCATGCCTGCCAGAATGGCTAAAATAAAAACACAGGAAACAGTAAGTGCTGGTGAGGACGTAGAGAAAGAAGAACCGTCATGTACTGTTGGGAATGCAGACTGGTGCAGCCATTGTGAAAAATAGTGTGGAGCTTCCTTCAGAAAGTAAAACCAGAGCTACCATATAATCCAGTAATTCCACTACTGGGTGTTTACCCAAAGAATACAAAAATATGAATTCAGAAAGATATGTGCAGTCTTATGTTTAAGTGGCATTATTTACAATAGTTCAATTATGGAAGCAGCCCAAATGTTCATTGATAGATGAATGGATAAAGATGTGATACACACACACACACACACACACACACAGGGAATATTATTCAGCCATAAAAGGATGAAATCTTACCATTTGCAACAACATGGATGGATCTAGACAGTACTATGCTAAGTGAAATAAATCAGAGAAAGACAAATACCATATGATTTCACTCATATGTGGAATTTAAGAAACAAAACAAGTGAACAAAGGAAAAAAAGAGACAAACTGAAAACCAAACTCTTAACCATAGAGAAATGATGGTTACCAGAGGGGAAGAGGGTGGGGGATGGGAGAAATGGGTGAAGGGATAATAAAAAGTACACTTATCATGATGAGCACCTAGGAATGTATAGAATTGTTGAGTCAGTATATTGTACATCTGAAACTAAGGTAACACTGTATGTTAACTGTACTAGAATTTAAAAAATACATATGTGCGTAAGGAAAAATATCAAACAGAAAGGCATTAAAAATGTTAAATATGGCTATCTTTGAGTAGGATCATGGGTGATTTATACGGTCTTGTGGGATTTTTCTTTTTTGTGTGTGTGGCGTTTTTCTGATCAAAAATCACTTATATAGTGAAAATAGTATTATAATCAGAAAAATTCATTTAAACTATATGTAATAAATTATAATAAATTAATCAATTATAAATTTATGCAAATAAGTATAATTTAAAAATATGTAACACGATGTATTTAATATAGAGAAAGGCCCATTTACTACAGCAGTATTTAGTGTAAAAAATTTGCAATTAAAGAACTCCTTGGTGTTTTTTGTGAGAGTACGAGTGATGAATTTTTAAAAACGAACGTGACTGTAACCTCTCCACAAAGACTGCTGTGCCACACAAATGGCCCTGGGCTTTATCAGAGGAGGCACAGAGCTATAGAGCCTCTTCCTCTCTTTAAGATCCTGAGCTTGATGGGGCCCCTGGGTGGCTCAGTCGGTTAAGCGGCCGACTTCAGCTCAGGTCACGATCTCGCGGTCCGTGAGTTCAAGCCCCGCGTCGGGCGCTGTGCTGACAGCTCAGAGCCTGGAGCCTGTTTCAGATTCTGTGTCTCCCTCTCTCTGACCCTCCCCCATTCATGCTCTGTCTCAAAAATAAATAAACATTAAAAAAAAAAAAAAAAGATCCTGAGCTTGCTCAGCATTCTGTTGAGAAGCGGCCAAGCCAACCCAGGGCAGCGTCCCCAGCAGTGGGGTCCCATGAGGGAGGTCCCCGTGGGAGGGGGCCGGGCTGCAGAGACGCCAGGGAAGGAAGCCTGGTTAGTCAGGTGGAAATATGGGAGTGGTGCTGGAGTTGAGAAGTCTCTGGTGGGGCTGCCACATATTTCTTGTGCCAGGGATGAGAAGGAGCAGAGGGTAACTGCTGTGTCAACACAGAGAACGTAGGGCTCCTAGGGCTGGGAGGTCACGGGGAGGAAGATGGGTAGGCAGTAGTGAGAGGCAGCGGGGAGGAGACATCTGACGTTGAAGCCTGTTCCAGGCGTTTTCAAAGACCATCCCTGAAGGCTCAGGAGGCCGGAACGTCGATATTAGCCCAAAGACCCTTTGAGGCTGCCACACTGTGGTCAGCTGTGGGCCTCAGAGTAACCATAATTTTCATGGTGGATAAATCCAGTTCAATTTTGGTGTCATTTTCAGTAGCATTCAATGAATGCTTACTCTGCTGTTTGATTTTGAATTCATTTAGTTATTTATAACTCAGCACCAGATGTACTGGCTAAATTCTAGGGATTCACTGGGAACCCAATCCAGTCATCACGTTCCCTTACCTCATGGAGTTTTAGAGTTGGACGGGAGAAGCAGATCTTAATCACATAATCACAAATCCAAACGTGATAAGCAGTTCACAGGAGAGCCACATAATCATGCTAGGAGAGCTAAGAGATTTTTGTTTTAAAGCTAGTTTAAGCTTTTTTTTTTTTTAAGTTTATTTTTGAGAGAAAGAAAAAGTGTGAGCAGGGAAGGGGCAGAGAGCAAGGAGGAGAGAGGACTGGAAACGGGCTTATGCTGATAGCAGAGAGCCTGATACAGGGCTCAAACTCATGAACCGTGAGCTCATGACCTGAGCCGATATCCGACTGAGCCACTCAGATGCCCCAGAGAGCTAACAGATTTAATATACGTGGGTATAGCTTCTCTGATGCAGTAACACTATGGGATCCCAAAGATGGATAGAGTCATCTTATTCAGGCAGAGGATTCCAGAGAGACAGAAGAGCATTTGCAAAGGTCCTGTGGCAGAAAAACATGTAGCTATCATGAGGGACTACAGGAAGGCAGTGTAGTGGTTGCTTAGGAGTGATGAGCTCTGTGAGAAAGAAGTAAGGTTCAAGAAGTAGGCAGGAGCCAAGGAGGCAGTGTAAACCATGGAAATTAGTTTGGTCTCTACCCTAACTAAAAGTAAAAGTAAGGGAAGCCACTGAGTGGTGTCATAATCCAAAGAAATGGGAATAATCGCAGTTGGTTTTAAACTGTTCACCTTAATGCCATTCATTCAGCTCTGGCTTATTTGCTTTACAGGTTAGCCTTCTGAGAAAGTTCTGTGAAGGAAGAGCAGCTAGAAAAATGTTTGAAATCGACACTGGGCTTATACAATGCCTCTGGGCAAATTACAAAAAGGCATCTCTTCTTTAAGATGCTTTCCTTCTTTTATTGGCAAATTGTCTTGATTATTGATTTTGTTAGAGCAAAACTCTTTATTGCTATCTTCCAGAAAACTGCCATAATAAATGTAAAAGCCCCCGATTTTTATGACGTGAATGTGCTTCCTCAGACGTAGCACTTTTGTGCAGTCCACACTCGCACAACCATCCTCAGTGACCCTAGATGTCTAGTAATCAAAGAGAAAGGAGAAGAGCAACTTTTTCTTCCTTAAAATAAAATAGCATACTGTGTAAATGTAATAAAAATGCAGTTTTTTTGGTCTTCTGAGGCCTAATTTAACCAAAACTAATTTTCTTCAACGTTTATTTATTTTTTGGGGGACAGAGAGAGACAGAGCATGAACGGGGGAGGGGCAGAGAGAGAGGGAGACACAGAATCGGAAACAGGCTCCAGGCTCTGAGCCATCAGCCCAGAGCCTGACGCGGGGCTCGAACTCACGGACCGCGAGATCGTGACCTGGCTGAAGTCGGACGCTTAACCGACTGCGCCACCCAGGCGCCCCAACCAAAACTAATTTTCTAGTGCTTACCCATGCTGCCTAGGTTTAGTGCTGGTGGGACAGAGTAAGCGTCTTCAAATGGCAGAAGGAGGGCCCCCTCTCCATGGCTGGTGGGATGGGGAACAAGAGCTAACAAGAGTTTACACTGAAAATGACACCTCTATCAGATCTGGGGTCCAAAGAGGAAACCATGGGGCCACACTGCAACCACAGTTAACCAAAAGCCCTCCTGACTCTGTGTGCCAGCAGACCACGAGGGTGTGAAACATCACAGGCCATGTAAGAGCTCCGAGCCATGCAAGAGTCCCAGTTTCATTAAAATTGTAAAACAGGGGCGCCTGGGTGGCGCAGTCGGTTAAGCGTCCGACTTCAGCCAGGTCACGATCTCGCGGTCCGTGAGTTCGGGGCTCCTGGGTGGCGCAGTCGGTTAAGCGTCCGACTTCAGCCAGGTCACGATCTCGCGGTCCGTGAGTTCGAGCCCCGCGTCGGGCTCTGGGCTGATGGCTCAGAGCCTGGAGCCTGTTTCCGATTCTGTGTCTCCCTCTCTCTCTGCCCCTCCCCCGTTCATGCTCTGTCTCTCTCTGTCCCAAAAATAAATAAACGTTGAAAAAAAAAATTGTAAAACATATCTTTTTTTTTAAGGGGTGCTAACATTTTTTTAAAGTTTATTTTTTGAG
>NW_024412377.1:25323242-25363848 GCF_014898765.1 Herpailurus yagouaroundi | reverse complement strand
TGGGGGGTGGGCAGAGAGAGAGGGAGACACAGTATCCAAAACGGGCTCCAGGCTCTGAGCTGTCAGCACAGAGCCCGACGCGGGGCTTGAACTCACAAACTGTGAGATCACGACCTGAGCCAAAGTCGGACATTTAACCGACTGAGCCACCCAGGTGCCCCAAAATTCTAAGACATATCTGCACAACTTTGCCCGAATGGGTTTTGTGTTATTGTAACATTCCACTTCTCAACCAGAATCTCTCCATCTAAGCCTGTTTGTTTGCTTGTTTGTTTATTTATTTGGTTTATTTAGTTTGAGAGAGCGCATGCAAGTGGGGGAGGGGCAGAGAGAGAGAGGGAAGAGAGAGAGAGAGGAGAGAGAGAGAGAGAGAGGGAGAGAGAGAGAGAGAGAATCCCAAGAAGGCCCTGTGCTGTCATTGTGGAGCCTAATGTGGGGCTCAAACTCAGAAACTGTGAGATCATGACTGGAGTTGAAACCAAGAGTGGGACGCTTAACTGACTGAGCCACCCAGGAGCCCCTCTCCTGGGTGGCTTAAATTCACAAACATTACTTTTCAAACCTACACCAAGAAGTAGCAATAAAATTCTCATATATATTAATTAGTAAGCATGCTAGAAATTGATATACACACTGAACTTAATACACAGTTGCTCTCTCATCCCATTTCCAGTTTCAATGTTTTCTCTTTTTTATTAATATTTATTTTGAGACAGAGCATATGTGTGTGTGCATGGGCGAGGGAGGAACAGAGAGAACATGCACGAGAGAGAATCCAAAGCAGGCTCTGTGCTGAGCACAGAGCCTGACACAGGCTCAATTTCACAACCATGAGATCATTACCCAAGCTGGTCAAGAGTCAGACATCCAACCAACCGAGTCACCCACGCACCCCTCCATGTTTTTTCTTAAATGAAAATCATTACTCTCATGGATTTGTCTCAAAGACCGTGACAAAAAAATAAAAAGAACACCCTGTGGTCCTCTCCCATCCGGGTCTCTACCCTACTATCTTAAGCTATTATCTTTGATCCTGCCTTCAACATCTTCAGGGACACATCATTTTCCAGCACAGCAGCTGGGGAAACCAAAGGCACACTTACTGCTCCCTGGACGGAAGACGAGCCAGGCCCTTCGTCCTCTTCCCCGTCTGGCTCCTGGTCCTCGTTGTCAGTCCAAGAGGACACGTCCTCTACTGAACTGGTCAGATCAGGCAAACTCTTAGATGTCAACCTCAGGAGGTCCTCTGTGGAGCTTTCCTAGGGGGACACAATTAAAGGGCTATGAATTACCCCATGGCACCAAGCAGTTCTGGATCAAGGTCAAGGAAAACCTAGAAGAGGCAGCTGTGAGCGTGGCCACGAGCTCTGAACCCAAAGACCGTATGGAATGTATGTCCCACACTTCAGGTTGGCAGGGTTACCACACGTCAGGGGTGCAGACCCAATTTAAATCCCAACCAACTTTTTTTTTCCCTGAAAAACCTGTTTCATAGACAGATGTTTCTACAGGCAATCCAAATTCTCTGTCCTTTAGATTCTTTGATACCCTGCCTTACTTTACACTTTAAGCCCCCTCACTGGCAGGTCAGGATCTTAGAGCAGTCGCTTCTGCCCAGCATTCCAAACACACCTCCCTCCATTGTCCCCTCCAATCCATACCTTCCGTGCCAGCCGTACTGACCTTCTGACATGCCAGGCTCTCTCCTGCTCTACACCCTTTTCCACCAGCAGCTCCCTCTGCCCAGGGAGCTCAGTTTTGCAGATCAGCTTTAGCACCCTCCCCTGCAAGCCTTCCTGGATGAGCTCAGGAGCCATTCTGCATGTCTTTCCCGTCTTCCCAAATGTCCTTTACTGTTTATTTCATCGCCCCGCATGTATGTCTAAGTATGCCTATCTCTCCTGCTCATCGGAGCGTTCCCCAAACTGAATGCCATTTCTACTCTTTGCTGTGTCCCCAGGCCCAGCACACAGCTCTAATATCCATGTGCTCCTCCCCCTCACTGCTCATCTCACTAGCATACGAGATTTCATTCACTGAAAAGAGATCAGACTGTTGATTGAATCATAACCCCAAAGTGGAGACTGATAACGTCTCTTCAAAGAAAGAAGCCCTTGAACACTTTTTAGAGGTCAACAAAAATACATGGAATCAGACTCCATTTATTTTATTTTTTTTAACATTTCTTTATTTTTGAGACAGAGAGAGACAGAGCATGAACGGGGGAGGGTCAGAGAGAGGGAGACACAAAATCTGAAACAGGCTCCAGGCTCTGAGCTGTCAGCACAGAGCCCGATGCGGGGCTCGAACTCACGGACCGCGAGATCATGACCTGAGCCGAAGTCGGCCGCTTGACCGACTGAGCCACCCAGGCGCCCCCAGACTCCATTTAGATTAGAGTATTAAGAAGGCTTCATCATAGCCCTTCCTTCCTACACACAGACTAGGCCACAGGGGTGAGTGGGATGCAGGCAAGGTCACAGAGGCCACTTGACAATCTCACACGCAAGTGAGGTGCACACAGCCGCCGAGGACTCTTGGGGAAACACCACAGCATAGGAGGCCAGGGAGTAGGGGTGGCTGATCTGAGGCCATAAAAGAGAGAAATGCATCCTCCCCTCCTTCTCCACAGCTGTTTCTACAGGAAGGAAGCATGTAGAAAGTTTTGATCGTCATATTCCTCGGGGCTTGACAGAAAAGAGAACAGTAACACAAGACGCCCATCTTAAACAACAGGTGTTACAGACTATTAGTGAGTAGGTATACTGGTGACAGTGACACTTGTTACTAGTTTGATGCAGGTCCAACTTTGGAGGTACCTGAATCTCATTCCTGTCAGGTCAGTAATTGTGAATACTACACAGTTAGACCTTATCTGAGGGAAAGAGCAAAAGCTATGAAGCAAAAAGTGAGTTCAGCTCTCTTCTGTGATGTCAACTCTGCTAGACCATTAACAGAAAAGAGTTTTTAAAAAAAGATGAAGGTCCCAACTGGTGAGTAAGTTGCACAACAGGACAGAATACTCCATGGTCATTAAAAATGGTGCTACAGCAACGTGCATTCTGAGGTGGAAAGACTCTTACGGTATGCTACTTAGTGAAAAAGGCAGATGGAAAAGCAATATTGCCATATTAATAATGGATGTAACAATACGCTGGATGTGTTAACACGTGATAACCATAAAGGCAAACCTTTCTCCACATGCTTGTTGCAACCAGCTGCATTGTTTGGGCTCTTTATATATATTTTTTTTTTTTTAATTTTTTTTTTCAACGTTTATTTATTTTTGGGACAGAGAGAGACAGAGCATGAACGGGCGAGGGGCAGAGAGAGAGGGAGACACAGAATCGGAAACAGGCTCCAGGCTCTGAGCCATCAGCCCAAAGCCCGACGCGGGGCTCGAACTCACGGACCGCGAGATCGTGACCTGGCTGAAGTCGGACGCTTAACCGACTGCGCCACCCAGGCGCCCCTGGGCTCTTTATATTTCATTCAATCTTCCTGATATTCCACGAAGCAGTTATGGATTCTTATTATCCAGGTGAGAACCCCAAGGTTAAAAAAAATGTAGTAATGTGCTCAAGATATAAAGTTTTTATTTATTTTTATTTTTAAATTTTATTTTATGTTTTTATTTGAGAGAGAGAGAGAGAGAGAGAGAGAGAGAGAGAGAGAGAGAATGCGAGTTGGGGAGAGGGACAGAGGGAGAAAGAGAGAGGGAGACAGAATCTTAAGCAGGCACCATGCTCAACACAGAGCCTGATGTGAGGCTCGATCCAATCATGACCCGAGCCGAAATCAAGAGTTCAACGCTCAACTGACTGAACCACCCAGGCGCCCCAAAATGTACAGCTTTTTTAAAGGCTGTGCCTCTGAAGTCTATGCAGGTCTGCCTCCAGGGGCAATCCATCTCCTTGTGTTTGACTCCATTAAAAAAAACACGTCTGGAAGGACAGACAAATAAGTTAATGGAAAGAATTACTGGTGGCATTATGAAAATTTTATCTTCCTTTTCTTCTAGGTTTTCTACATTAGATATAATAAATGCGTATTACTTGTTAATAAAAACAAAGTGATAAAAAGAGAGAAATCATATTGCTACGCATGTACTTCCAGGAATATGAAAGCAAACTTGGATATTCTGATTTCATTCGTTCAACAAAAACTTTCTAAGCTCCCATGTATAAGCAAACAACATATTTGTGGGGAAACACAAGACATCCTGTCCCGAAGAAAGTAACTGTTATATCTTCAAAACAACACCCTAAAGTTTGGGGACAAAGGGACTGTGTTCTACAATAATAATTTATATTCTTACTATTCTTTCTATTCAGCAAATAAAAATCTCTTTTTTTCCCCTCCCTCTCTTCAAACATAAAGAAAAAATAAAGACTGGATTACTCGCTCTTGTTGGATAAAGACAAGGAATGGATGCCAGGAGGTGTGGAAAGGCAGACTTTTGAGCATCTGGGATGGCGCCCATTAAGTTCAGGAACAAAGAACGGGCATCTGCTATGGCAACGTATTGCCTGGATGGAAACAGAGTCAATGGGAAGAGGTGAAAGGTGTCACTCCTCTGTGGTCTGGGTCATTTTTAGGCCCATTATTCAGTACAGATGGCCAACAGCAATAGATTGACAATGGGAACACCCATTCCTGGCTCCAGACTGCTGCTCAGCCTTACAAAGACCCAGTGAGTGTCCTTCAAAGTCAAAGCCTTGGGGTGCCTGGGTGGCTCAGCTGGTTAGGTTAGCTCTTGGTTTCGGCTAGGGTCACGATCTCATGGCTGGTGAGTTCAACCCCTGCATCAGGCTCTGTGCTGACACCCTCTCTCTGCTCCTTCCCTGCTGTCTCTCTCTCTCTCTCTCTCTCTCAAAATAAACAAATAAACTTAAAAAAAAAAAGTCAAAGCCTCTAGCAGGAACACATTACCTCTCTCTAATACCATTGGCTCTGTGTCCTTTCTATCTTATTTTACTAACAGACAGCTTGGTATATGGAAAGAAGTTAACGTCGAAGTCTTATGGACCCGCAATGGAACATGCTATTGCCACCCACTGCTTGTGTGACCTCTGGGTCAATTAATTAACCCCTCAGATTTTGACTTCATCTTTTGGAAAAAAAGAACGAATAGCTCTCTCATGGGATTTCAAGAATTAAATGAGATCATAGGTAAAAAGCACCTAGCATCCAGTGTGTCCCTGATACACATTAGTGCCCTTTCTTTGAGTCGGTGAACATGACCACAGATCAGGCATCATCCAGGAGACCAGCCTTCAACACCCTCCTGTACTCTCCTTAATTATGCTTATCCACAAGTGGACCTTTTTCGTTTTTATTTTATGTTTTCTTTGCTCTGTGTGTTTGTGGATAATAGCTTGACATAGAAGAGATTCCCCCTTCTCCATTTTCTGAACTAGCAGGAGAAAGAAGTCAGTGTAGAAGTAAAGGTTTGGTGGCCGTGGTATAATGCATGTGCCGGAGCCCCTGTGTTCTTGAGCCATAGACTGTGAGGAGACAGCAGGGCTCCCGGTGGTATCTCTGGGAGGGGAGGAGAGCACCTGTGAATGGAGGCTGTCTCAACTCCTGCCTCCGGGGCCTCAAAGCCAACCCTTCCTCCCAAGTCTGTGTCAAGGCTCTGTGTTCTCGTTGGAAGCCTGAGAATCTGGGTTAAGGGATTGGGGTGAAAGGTGTGAAAAGAGGAAAACAGATTTTTCAGATAGTTTAAAATATTCTAATTATTAAATACTCCAAAAATAGGCACTAGAGCTTGTAATCTAAGAGAGAAAATACAGAAGAGCCTGTGGATGCGAGGTTCAAAAAAATAGCAGGGATAACGAGGAAAGAATGAGCCACGCTGGCAAGAGCGTATTGCTGCGAAGGGTGGAGCACTGGGGTGGTTTCCCACCACTGCTTACAGGAACTAGAATGAAGCCCAGGTTCCACTGTACTAGCTCCTGAGTCCTATGGACACTTTCCTGTCTTATCAACAGCAGACGGGACCACGGGGCAGAAGCAAGAGGGTTCAGGTCCTCCTCCTTTTGGTTACACAGCTGTGGAGTCCTGCAGCCTTCATCCAGGGTGCTAAGACACCAGGGGACAAGCAGATGCTGGGGCCCAGGACCTCAGTGCTATTTTAACACACTCTGGGGATGGGGATACAAGAAACACCAGCCTGAGCCCCTTATGAAAAGGAGGTGGCAGTCAGAGAAAGGGGACAGACACTGGCTGTGCATCAAGAAGATAGCAGATAGCATCTAGGCCTCTGTGAGATGGGAACCAGCCATGGGAGTTAGTCCTCACTGGCTCCTTGGGGAAACTGAGGATGGAGCGGAGGATGGTGACCAGACAAACAGGATTCACAGGGCTTCCTGCAGCACCAACACTCCGTGAGGCCGTGAGTCAGAACCAGGGCCTGTGGCCTGCCTGTGACTAGCCCTAAACCTTTCTTCCTTTGGGACCTGGAAAATGCACAGCTCCATGCCTCTGGCATCCCTGCCATCCGGCGGGCTTCCATGTCTCTTCTTCAGTGTCTCCTTGGGAGAGAGGCTACTCTCTCCACCTTGAATTTCTGTCCACCCTACCATCCTTCCCTTTTCCTTAGTCTGAGCACTGCTCTTCCATCTACTATTTCAGCTAAAGGCCGTCCTCATGGGCTTACACTATAGAATCACAGCTGTTTAAATGGCCCAAGTGTGAGCATGTGTGTCAGTGTTTGTGTGCGGGATGGGGAGGGCTCAAATCTGAATTCACCACCATCATTAAAAATAGATATAAAAAATAACCAAACTACCTACCTTGCTGGCTACCACCAGCTGAACCATTCCAGTGGCTGAGCGAAGAAGGGCCACCGCTTCCTCATGGGAGAGACCCACCAATAAGTGACCATTGATTACCAGCAGCTCGTCTCCTAAGGACAGTCTGCCATCCCTGAGGAAATGGAGATGGGAAAAAAATCCCTTGTGAAGATATTCTGGGCTTGAGAAGGGACATTTTCCTGAAGCTGGGGAAGGTCGTGAGAGGGCACAGTTAAAATCAGGCTGAGGATAAAGGAGAGATGGCTAGCAATAGTTTGGGATGGGATTTATCCTTTGGTCTGGCTGGGTCCCCTGATGCCCACTTAGGGAAGCTCCATGATTTCAAGTGGTCGCCTGGTAGTAGGCAAGTTCTTAAGTCACTACCATATCTTGCATCAACTTTAATGAAATGCCTCCCATCCAGGGGGAGACAATGATAGAGGAACGGAGACCCCATGGTTTTTGGACAGTTAAGTCATTCTTATCTCAATTCTATCTGCCATCCTGCCCTCACAACTGAGTTCTCAGCTGAGTCACTGAGCTAAGCACCCCCAAACAAAGGTATCTTAAGCTTGACCAAAAGCCTTGTCTAAACTGCTACCCTCTCTCTTTCCAGGTGACATGCCCTCGTCCCCAAAACACACAGTTATAGGACCTTGAGGATGAGGTTTCTTTCCATCCTACAGCCAAGCTTCACCAGCAGAAGGATGAATACAAAAGCAAACAAACAGAATGACCAATTAACTGCTATTGCAGCTATCAGACCTGGTCTACAAATGTTTCTTTATTCCCTCTAAAGTAAATTATAGCTAACTAACAGCTTCCTTCCCATTGGGCTGGCAAGAGGCTCAAGGGTGGCTCAAGGGTCTGCCATGGCACCCTGTGTCAGAGCATTGCACAGGCCCTTTCAGTCACCGTGGGTCGGCAGTCTTGTGGGTTCCACTTGAACCTCCAATGGTCTGGCCTCCCATGATCCCAAAGGAGGTTTTTCATCTCCATTGCTAAATATGGGATAGGAAATCTGGTGATGCAGATGGACTGTAAGCCTAGGACCCCACCATCCCTTCTGACGGCTTTACATCAATGCCCAGGGTGCTGCTGTTGGACATGTGCATGCCCCCCATATTCCCAGATTCACCAACTTTCTCTCCAACATTTCCACTCTCCTTCAGTGAATAAACCAGCTTCTCTCATCCTACTCTCCCTCACCAGTTTCTTTCTCTTAATCCTCTAGGGCGTGCATCATAGTCTTTTCTATGAATTTAGCCTTTAACAGAACATAGGAGACACCTGAGACTTCTGACAGCCTCTGCTTTCTGTCCTTCAAAAATCCCTAAAGCAGAGAAATGCTAAGAACCCTTCTAGCTGCTTGGAATGGAAAGAGAAGGGGAATAGGAAACCCACAGAGAACAAACTGGAAGCTCAAGGAGGTGTGTGGGCCCAGGTGAACAGGGATCAAGAGTAAAAATGAACACAAAGTTCTGACCACTGTCCTTGGATTTATGCAAGACCATTCCTACCCACATCCCTTTTCTTATTTCCCTCTTCAATTCCATCTCCTTCATCTCCTGTTATTACCTAGAATGCCACACATGTGAATTATATACTCCAGAAACAGAGAGAGAGAAAGACACACATAAAACACATAAAACTCAGGGTTCAGGGTGAAAAGAAAATGGGTGTCTAATGGTGACACCTACTAAAAACAGCTCACATAGAAAACAGACAAGAACAGCTCTTCTTAAGTTTATCTCTGGGCACAGGAATTTTCTAACTGCCAGCCTTCCAAAGACATGCTAGAATCCAAGGCCTAGTAGCATTAATGGGAAAATGGCTCTCTGATGGGAATTCCTCAAGGTATATACCTCATTTGGGAAATTTAGTGATGCTCTTCTGGATAAAAACTAGAGTCTTACTCCTTCCCTAATGACTGCTGCCCAGACAACTGACCAGTGCAGTTAACCTTATCTCTAGTTATTGGCAACTTAATCTCTAGTTACAAGACTAGAACAGGGACATGACACACTTTGCTAATTTATACCCTGGTCCTCTCCTCAGTTTTCCATTTTTTACCTCCAGCTCCTTCAACGCCACTTTACGAGATAAATTTTTCAGTCCTCTCTCGGTCTGGGGCAGGCCAACACTGCTCTGATTTGTCCTATCCCCTTTATAGCCAGGGTACCTGAATGGAACACCAAATTCTCAACTAGATTTACCTCCCTCATCGGTGAAACTCTACCTCTACACACCTGCTGTATACATGTGGGCATGCAATGCGTGTTCACACCCCAATGTGCCTTGCAAGTAGTAGACACCCTGTGTATGTGGAAGCAATCAGCTAGCAAGGCAAAAGCATGCTTTATATTTTGGGATAGCTACATCCTTGTAACTCCAAACGGACTTCTTCTTTGTGCACGCTCTGCCTAATCATTGTCCTTCTTCCTACTTAAAACAACAGTTCAGACTTAAAAAGAAGGTTTGAAGTATGAATTATTCAAGGTCACAAGGAGAAAAATTCACATTTACTGTTTACCACTCCACATCTGCATGACACACGTATCCATGTGTGTGTAGAATCCTGAGAGCCCTGACAGATCACATGAACTGTGGTCACATTTAAAATCAATGACTTTCCCAAGTCATTAGCCACCATCTTATAGGGGTTAAGATTCAGGAAAGTGGTTTTCTGTTGCATGGCATAGTCTCAATAGGTAACCACATATTACCAGTATCCCAAAAGTTAGTGTAAGTAACAATCACTTGAAACTCAAAACAGACTGGAAAGAAATGCAATCTCTCTATGATTTGGAGGAGCCTACAGTATCTCCAGCAATTAGCCACTTCCTGTGCCCAGGGGTGTGTTTAATTGGAACTGCTCCTGCCTGATTTTCTTCCATGCTCCCGCAGGATAAACTGTAATTACCAGGGCTTTGGCCAAATAGAAGAGTCCTAGCCCCCAGAGGAAGGGAAGGGAGAGGATGAGGAGTCAGAGAAAGGGGAAGAGTTATCTAGTCACCTGTGAGCGGCACCTCCTTCCTTCACTTGAGTGACAACGATAGCGTGAGGTGAGCGCTTTGATCCTCGGCCTCCACTAACCTGAATTCCCAGCCCATCCGATTCCTTAAGCAGCTCCATCTTCCATATCCGGCCAACTTCCTCCTTGGAAGAAAAAGTGAGCATACTGTGAAGTATACGGACAGACACGTGGCATTGACACAGGAGAGTGGAGCTGTTAGGTCAGGCCAAATATTCTTCAATTGTCAACAGGTACTGAAGATGACCACAGAAGGAAAAGTTCCATGTGCTAAATCATAGTCTCTAGCTGCCAGTCCTCCCAAGAGAACATTCTATGATGATGGAAATGTTCTATATTTGTACGATCCAACATGGAGCCACTAGCCACAGGTGGCCATCAAGGGCTTGACTAGTGGCAACTGGGATGTTACACTTTTCATTTCATTTAGTTTACATTAAATTACATAGTTACCTGTGGCTAGTGGCTATAATATTGGACAATAAGAGTGACTATCGAATTTCCTGATCAAGGTTATGTTAAGTAAAGCTTCTTCTGCCTGAAACCCAGATACCACTGTGTGTGTGTAAACACTGGCTGTGTCTGGGTTCCATTTATTTACACACAGCTACTAATAAATAAAGGAAGATGAAAGGAAGACAAGGAATAGGTCTTGGAGACTTCAACTCATTTGAGCCCAGCTCTGCCACTTAGTAATTATGAAAGCCACCTATGCCTAAAACCCTCTGTTTCCTTGCCTCTAAAGTGGGGATAATTATGAATACTTTCAAGTTTGTCATTAGGATTACGTGAGATATTTATGGAAGGAGCAGTGCTTCCGACACCTAGTAGAGACATAATAAATGCTGACTGCTAACCATATATTACTTATGTACGCACACATATGTGTTAAAACCATCATACCGTAATATGCCCAATGGTACTGCATTAGTGTTGCATAGTGACAGATGGTAGCTATACTTGTGGTGGGCACAGCATGGCGGAGTTGGCCAATCACTATGTTGTACGTCTGAAACTAATGTAACATTGTGTGTCCACTACACTTCAATTAAAAAAATACATCATGTTGAATTGAATCTCAAACTTCCTTAGAACATATAAGTGAGATCTTTGGCAAGAGAAACCAAAACAGGAAATTAATTGATGAATTTATTATTGGCTTCTCTAGACATGGGTCTGTACACTTTTTAAATACATTAAAACACCCTAATAAAAATCTGTCCTTTTAAAAAGCTAATCATGTCTGTAAGTCCTCTGGATTACTGGTAGCTTTTCTACTTTGGTTAATTCTCTTCTTGACTCCCTATTTTATTCCAACGATGCAAACATATACCCAATACAAAATGTTTGAGTTACCTCAGATACTTGGTTGTTCAGAGAAATGAAAGAAAAACCTTCCAAAGTGATTTCCTTCGGGAGGGTCTTACTTTATGCTCACTCCTATAAGTTCCTCTTATCTCTAGGTATGTGGGTATGGGTCACAATGCATTCCTCAACATATTAAAAAAAAGCGCCATGTCCTTTCCTCATTCATCATGAAGGTCCAATGGAACCATTACAGTCCAATATGAACAAACCCATCCTCCCCCTAGAAATAGGCAACCTTCCCATTTAAGCTGCTTGCAAAAGAGAAAGAATGCAAAGCATTCAGAACATCTGAAATACACAGTCAGAAACTAAAATGAAACTTTATGCAGTAGTAAAAAAACCAGATGTTAAATGGTCACTGATGTGCAGCAAAAGGAACGTCTGGGGAAATTATTAACAGACAGAGACAGACCTGTTGGATCTTATACTTTTTCTACTATAGCACTACTCAGCGGGGCTCCACTGCTCAGCAACATGCAGTGTTTGCCAACGGTCTCCTTCATCTGCTGACCACAGACAAACGAGGCCTGTCTGGCCAAATGTAACTTCAGAAGTCACTGGCTTACCACAGTAGTTCATGAACTTGTCAACAATCCCTATATCATCCAATCATTTCACTTTGGACTTCATGGTTTTTGGTGTGTTGCCTCTGACCTCTGGAATACCTTTCTCTCTTCTCCATTCAGAAACAGCCTCCTTGGCCTTCCAAGTCTCTCACAGCTCCACTATGTCCAAGATGCCATCCTTGAGAATCAGTGCTACTTATGAGATGGCAGTTTTTGACACTTGGAGTACATGAGGCTGTGGCCTAGTGCATAGCCCCAAAGGGAACAAATTCAGAGACGTGCTGATTAGCTATTGTCCCAGCTTGCTGGACATCCCAAACTAGCACATGGGTCAGCCCCATAGCTGACTCCCTGGGCCTAACAAAGTAGCTGAGAAACTAGAGCGGAATGGTGGCTTGACTTGTTTTTTCCATGGAAGATATGCTATGGCTACTAGGGTCTTGAAGATATGGGACAGTGCTCTTCCCTCTCCCAGTCCAGAAAAGCTGTGAAATCCCTTCCCAAAAGCAACAGGGACTATTATGAGAGTCCAGAAATAAGCAAACCCATTTGGCTTTAGCCCAAATTAATAAAAGCCTATCCATCCCATTACCAGTTACATCTGTCCTACCATCCTTTTGTTAAGCAGAACATGTTAAGTATGGTTCACAGATGGTATGACAATACTAGATACATAGTCCTTTCTAATTTTTAAATGCCTTTAGAAATAGGACTTGAGGGGTACCTGGGTGGCTCAGTCAGTTAAGCATCTGACTTCGGCTCAGCTCATGATCTCATGGTTCGTGAGTTTGAGTCCCACATCAGCTCTGTACTGCTGACAGCTAAGAGCCTGGAGCCTGCTTGTGATTCTGTGTCTCCTTCTCTCTCTGCCTCCCCACACCTCTCACAAATAAATAAACATTACAAAATTAAAAAAAAAAAAAAAGAAGTAGGACTTGTGACAAGAAACATGCAAACCTATGATCATGGAGAAAGAATAATGACCTAACATATACTCTTGACAAAAGAGCTAAAGACAATTTTCAGTAAGAGCACTCACAGGCCCACTCCATTCCCCTGCCCAATATACACACAAATAGTTAAAAGCAAAATAAAGCAAATATCTAATAAAAATGGCTTCAGAAAGTAGGAATGATCAATCTGTAATACAGCCCCCAACAATACAGTCAAGAAACAGATCTTCTTCTTTTCCACTTTTATCTAGTACTATGAGTTTTCTCTCCATACCTGAAAGTAAGAACTATAAGGGGGGCAGGGGGGGATGGGGGGGGGGGATTCAAAGAAATTAGTGCAAGTTTTCTTGATCATCTAATGAGGAGTTCAAAGATACACAAAGGAAGACACAAACAGGAAGTGCCAGATGTTATCAGTCTCAATTGTACAACTGTCAGTATTAAATCTAGTTGCCTACAGCTGAGAGCAGTGTTCAGTTACAAATAAAATCAGTGTCTGAAGTTTATGAGGCTAAAGCTGGCACTCGCCAAAAATCAACAGGCCAACTTAAATAGAATATTAAGTAGATTTCCAACTGCCTCCTTAGAATTCTGCATGGGTATGTAATACGCACTTCAGTATGGTCAAAACAGGACTCTGCCTCTCTCTCCCTCCTGGCTTTCCCACCTCCATGGGAAAAGCACCATCATTTATGCCAGCTAAAGAGGATATGCAAACTAAAAGCTCGCTAGCTTTGATTCCTCCTTCTATTTCCTATACCCAAACCATGAGCAAGATCTGTAGGCTCTACTTGTAAAACACATCCATGTCTATCTACTCCTGTTCCTTCCTGCCACCACTCTGGTCAAGACCACCAGGATCTCTAATATGGATTATCACAGTAGTTTCCAGTATGGTCTCGTTTTTTTTCCTCATCTCCTACAATACCCTATTCTCCATTATACAACATACATCATGATGCACTCAGCTTAAACCTTCCAACAGCTCCATAGTAGATGCAGACTGAAGTCCAAATCTTTGAGATGGCAAACACAAACCTCCATCTCTAGCCTTGCCTGCAATCCCAAATCATATCCCCTCCCCCACCTCCGTGTTCTCCCCAGCACTTACTGTCTCTCTATCCCTGGAAGACCCAATCACTCCTGCCTAGGGCAGCCACATGTGCTGCCTCCTCACTGGAAATATTCTGCTTCTAGATGTTGCACGGCTGTCCTTTCCTGACATTCAGGCTTCGGCTCAAACGCCTGTTTAATTAGGCCTTCAGTGATACCAATTTCAGTTAACCCCACCAGGACACTGCCCAGTCATCTTTCACTTCACCGATTTCATTTATAGTACTTGTTGTCACCATCTAACATTCTGATTCATCTATTTGCTTATTTATTCCCTGTGGCCCCTTATTTGTGTTAAGTGCCATGGCACAGGAACCTTGTCTCTCATTTATCAGTGGGTTCTCCAGCAACTAGAAGGGTGCCTAGCACATAACAATACCGTATAAATGCCATGGAATTAATAAATGTGGGATGTTTATACACTCATCCTACGGTTTTTCAGAAGTTATTGAGACTGATGTTAAGAGGCTCACCCAGACGGGATACCTGCACGCTTGCCAATGTTTAGCGTGTGAACACCCGATCCAGTTGTAGAGATGATTGAGTTCTGAAACAGATCCTGTCTAGACAGATGGCTCAAGCCTTTGCTTCCTTTTGCATTGGCTTAAAGGGCAACAAGATTGTCAGCCTGTTGAGAAAAAGCCAAACCACGCAAAACTGGACGCTATGGACATTTATATTAATGTTGATGAAGTGCTACCCTTTCCTATAAAAACGCCAATTAGATTGTGTGAGCTCATACATGCATCTCCTCACAGAGGCCAAAAAAAGGGGGGGGGGATTTATTTACAAAACAGAGGTGGTACATTAAAGGGAGCTGTCTCGGCAGCATTTAAATGACCTCATCTTCTGTTGGAACCAAAAATAATATTTCACAATAGCATCTTTTCCCCAAATGTGAGAAGAAACATCATCCAACTAGAATTTTACTGCAGTAAGTGGTCTGGCTCTAGTTGCAAACTTAGATTCTGAGACTGTTTGCTTATCCCTTCTTATTTAGAATGATCAGTAAGAAATGATGTGTGATAATGTCAGAGTTGAAGTTCCTGAGGTAGCAGACCAAAATGCTCAGTTTATAGGTGAGAAAACAGAAGCTCAGAGAAAGAACATGGCAGCTTGAAGGCCACAGAGTTGGGGAAGGAAGAACTAGGGCTGGAACATAGTATCCCATCTCTCAGGCCTGGAGCTCTTTTTTTAAAAAATATTTATTCATTTTTGAGAGAGAGAGAGAGTGTGCATGTGATTTGGGGAGGGGCAGAGAGAAGGGGACAGGGGATCTGAAGGAAGCTCTGCACTGACAACAGAGAGTCTGATGCTGGGCTTGAACTCATGAACCACAAGATCATGACCTGAGCTGAAGTCGGACACTTACCCGACTGAGCCACCCAGGTGCCCCTTAGGCCTGGAGCTCTTGGGTGCTTTCATTAATAAATGGGCACAGAACACCTGCCAGTGCAAGGCACTGAGCCAGAACACAAAGACAAATAAGGTCCTTGCCCTTAAAGTCTACTGGGGACACAACAAGCCCTATGGCAACTGGAATATGTGGGATTCATGCATTGATCAAGATAAGGAGGGGATCATGCAGAAGCCCAAAGAGGAGATGCTTAAAGATGGTACAGGTGGGGGGGGTCCCCAGAAGCCTCCTAGAGGAGTGTGTCCCCCAGAAATGGAAGAAGCTAAGCTACATGGGGGAGGGGAGAAGAAACAGAATGGTGAGAGCAGCAGCTGCAAAGGCTCACAGGAGATAGGGTAGCCTTTTGGGAAAAAATGTGGCTAATTCAGTCTAAACTGAGAAGGAAGAAAGCAGTGAGAGATGAAGGCAAAAAGTTAAGCAGGGATCAGAGAGTGAAAGGCCTCATGTGCTTCGTTAAGCTAAGGTGTTCAGATATTACCCTGAGGGTAAAGTGGACCCATCCAAAGGGCTTAAGCTGCAGTGTGTGTGAGCAGGTACATGCATGACTGATGGAGTCTCTTTAGAAAGGTCCCTCTGGCTGCTGTGGGGACAGCAGATGACAGGATGACACTGGACATGGATGGGTAGCAGACTACTATGACCACCCACATGGGAAATAAAAGCAGCTTGGTCCAGACCTATAGCCATAGAAGTGGGAGTGGGAGAGAGAAGTGGGGTGAGGAGGGAGACCCTACAGGGAGCCAGAGTTGATAGGATTTGGTGTTCGACTGGACATGGGGAAGAAAGAGGCCAGTATTTCAGTTGACTCCAGGATGCCAACTGTCCCAATTTCCTGGCATGGGACTGTCAGTACAAAACCACGGAAAGTTATAGACAAACCAGGTAATTGCTAGCTGAAACGCAGGTTTCTGGCTTGGGCGACTTTGAGAGTGATGGGACCTGGAACATTGGAGCCAGCTGGGTGGGAAAATGATGCATCGATGTGAAATATCTAAGATGGGAGACCTACTGCAGGTAGGTGGTAGAAAGCTTGGGGCGGGGGCGCTCAGGAGAGAGGTAAAGGAGCAGACACGGACTTAGGAGACATTACCACATAGAAGGATAGACGTTCACCCATTGCTTACTAGAATAGGATCATCCTCATGCTGTCTCTGCTTGATGCAAACATAAAACTACCCAGGAGATGTCCTGGATGTGATTCTCCTCAGTTACCTTTTCCTCAGATTCAGACCTGGGGCAGCCTTCCTGAGGTCTCTGCAGACCACTTGCACTGAACCACTCAGCCTTCCTGAGGTCTCTGCTGAAGGTCTAGGGAAGAGTTCGGATACTCTATAGGGTGAATTACAAGTGGTAGGGTGAGACCACAAATGGACCCACAGACACACATGCCAACTATGAAGAAACTTGCCTGACTGGCAAATGGTAGGGTTCTTTTTCTCCCTATTATGTGACTAAGTTGTACTTATTTTTACCATGCTGCATTACAAAAATACACATTTGTAGTAAACAGGCTTGCAAGAACTGTTCCCTTGGATGAATAATGATCTTCACTAGACAGGGAGTAAGGAACTCTGAACTCATTTCTAAAGCTGCTTATCTATGTCCTAGGAGATTCTAACGTTTTAAACAATGGGCCCAACTTTTATAATTTAAAAAATTAATCTGGTTGCATATGTCTTATTATGTGTTAATATTTTATAGAAACATATGTTTTTTTAAAAGAAGATATTTACTAGAGAAAATGTTTCCTACAGCTCTGTTAAAGGAAAAGAGGGTATAAAAATAAAGACAGAAGATTTATTTTCATGTAACAAATAACAGTCTGTGAAAAGAAGCATCTCACAAATAAAAATGGCCTGAATGATTATAAACCTAGTCTGTAATTTATTCTTTGTAGATTTATATTAAATCATTAATAAAGCAGAAACAGAACAATGCTGACATGTTTAATCTCCCATTATTCAAATGGAATAGAATTTTTTGCCCCAAGGGTTTAAGAAGTAAATGCCTAATTTTTGTTTTTTCTGGAAATTCCATTTTAGCATCCTCATCCTGGAGGATGAGGCTCCTCCAGGCTCATCCTGGAGTAAAAATAAAAATCCACTCAGCCCAAGAACCTACACCACCTTCTGTGATGGTCTACTGGTTCCAATCTGGACGTTGGGGAAGCAGTGAAGATCTACTTCTTGCCAACTCTATCAATCCTGGGTAAGTGCATTAAATGATGATGTTTCTTGGTTTGAAAAGGGTCCTAAAAGATATTCATGCCTAAAAGGGTGTATGGCCCATTCCAACTTTCTAAGATGTAAAGTATAACCCAGGGTCAACATTCAATCTATAGATTATGGGCAGTTGTAAAGAATGCAAAGTCCAGATGGCAGATCTCTCCTTTCTATAGGCATGTGGCTTTAAAAAAAATGTCCCAAAGGCAATAGATTTTGTTTTTGTTTTTTTTTTTAAATCACCATTTCATTTATATCTTCTTTGACATTTGATCTTGAGTGCAAAAACCAGGCAAAGGAAGTCTGATATGTGTAGTCTTCAAATAGTCTAATCCAGAAATTCACTTTTATGTTACTGCTTTTAGTTAAGTTTAGCAGAGAGGGGCACCTGGGTGGCTCAAGTTGGTTAAGTGTCCGACTTGGGCTCAGGTCAAGATCTTGCGGTTCGTGGGTTTGAGCCCCGTGTCAGGCTCTGTGCTGACAGCTTAGAACTTGGAGCCTGCTTCAGATTCTATATCTTCCTCTCTCTTTGCACACCACCCCCCACTCTTGCTCTGTTTCTGTCTCTGTCATAAACAAACATTAAAAAAAAAAAGGTTAGCAGAGAATGAGTAGCCTCTTAAAAGTTTGTTTGTTTTTTTTTTTTTCTTTTAAAGTCATTTCCAAATTATTTCTACTGTGTCCTAGGCCAAATGAAAGCCTCTTCTTTGGAATGTATGTGAGATTTAGTCTCTTTTGCTAACTTAAACCTTCAAAATGATTAAGCTAACCAACACTCCCTAACTTACTCATCCTCAGCTTTCTGTGTATTCATAATCTAATCATTAGGAGAAAAAGTCATATCCAAATATAGTACTCATCAGAAAGAAACAAATTATAATCTTTTTATTGTCCTTAATTTGGGGGGTCCACATTATAATCTTTTTATTCACCTTAATTCTTTTTTGAGGAGAACCATAAAGTTGGTAGAAAATCATTGATAGAGACATTACTTTTTTCTTCTCCTTTATTTACAATTCTATCTACAAATCATGCCTCCTTTGGGTAAGGCTTTATGAAGACCACCCAGATACTCAAATGAAGGAACATGGTTCCTTGAGAGAGGGATTATTTTGATTCCTCTAATCCCATTATACAGATTGGCTATGATTGGAGAAATATGCATGAAATAGCCTTTCTAGAAATTAGACTCATTCCCAGGGTACCATTTCAGCAGTATGCAAAGCTGAACTTGATGCTTCTTATCTTCCCAACTTTCTCTTTCATCCTTAAGGGGTGTCTCCTACAGGGACTCAGAGAGAAAACCAATCAGAAACAACATAGCAAGTTACTGCTTCTTTAGGAACGCACAGGCATATCTGCCAAGAAGATTCTTGGAAGGAACGTGCTTACCCTAAAGAAATATAATTTCATGAGAGAATGTTGGTTACAATGGAGGAGAAAATTTGAAGCTAGAAGTGGACCTGTTACCACTCAGAGTATACCACATCTGCTTTGCCTTTAGGTAAGACTAACCCTGACCATCACAGCTGGATATCATAGTATCAGAGATTTCTGTGAAATTTCCCAACTTCACTGGAATTCAGCAACGTAATAACACGAACCCATAAAAATATCACTGGTTTTGAAGTGTTAAAAATAAAAGCAGATGTTTCCCTAAGTGTTGAACATCCTTCCTGTGTAATACTCAGGATGAATGTTTGAATGTTTTTGCTATCAACTGCCACCAGGAATTCTTGGCCTCACCAGTGGCAATTCCACTGGTGACAGTAGTGATAAATAATGATGCAGTTCGAGTACTTTATCTGGGCCTCAGATGACTCAAATTAAACCACAGAAGGGCTTGAATTTTCCACTTAGGATCACTCAACTAGCTCTTTATTTAAGTGGATGAAATGATTTGGATTTTTTGTTGTTGTTATTGTTATGTCCTCTGATCATTTATCTTACTAAATGTGTTGGCTTCTAAATACAAGGCCATCTTAGATAGATTTCCTGAGCCTTAAAAGCTATTTCAACAGTACTTTGTTTGAAATTCAGGTTCGATAAGCAAACAAAAGCTTACCCGTGCCAGGCAGTCACTTGATTGGAAGTCTGTCTTCCCAGATTTTGAGAAGCGACGTTTGTCATTGCTTGTAGGTAGAGCAGCATCTGTCTTTGGAATTCTATGCTCTGTCCCTCTGTCTGCTTCTGACTTGTCTAGATGGGATCCAGCCAGCTCCTTGAGAGATTCCGGGCCATTTTCTAGCTCAAAAGCATGGCCATTGCCAAGTTCGGGGTCTGGGCCGTTGTCCGGCTCAGAGATGGGGTCATTGTCCAACTCACAGCCAGTACTGCTCTTGGGTTCTTCAGTGGCTTTGTGGGTAGAAGGCCTGGAAATGACCCCAAACTTTCTTGCTCTTTTTCCCTTTTTCACAGTTTGGTCACCCAGCTCCAAGGTTGGCGTCTCTCCTGGTTCAGAGCTGTTGCTACCGTTGCCATTATACGGAGAGTGAACTTTGTGCTTGAAGCGGCGCAGCATGATCAGGTAGATAAAGCCGCCATTCCAGCACTGCTCAGCCAGGTAACTGCAACAAACACAGAAATGCCGGGTGAAACCCTCACACCATCCATCTCGACCAGCGCATCGGGCAGACGCATTCAGCAGCACCCGCGGAACCCGTGTGATTAACAACCTGGTGAAGCAACGGAGGTACTAAGCTTCCCAAAGAGGCTCAATGCTCAGTTCATTCTTTTAATCTACATAATTGTTGATGCTAAAAATAACCCCCAAACCAAAATCCCCACGAGCTAGAAATTACTAATGAAAAAAACCCTAGAGTAGGTAATTAGAAATGGAGTTTTCTATTCACAGAGCCAATCCTTACATATGATTACAAAAACAATAATTCTCCATTCCCTCAACAATTTCTTACATCAGAATTATGCTAGCCTCCCATTCATCTAGTTAAAAAAAACAAATTTAAATTAAAAAAATTTTTTTAACATTTTTATTCATTTTTGAGAGACAGAGACAGAACACTAGCAGGGTAAGGGCAGAGAGAGAGGGGACACAGAATCTGAAGCAGGATCCAGGCTCTGAGTGCGGGGCTTGCACTCGTTAACCGTGAGATCATGACCTAAGCCAAAGTTGGACACTTAACCGACCGAGCCACCCAGGCGCCCCGCAAACTTAAATTTTTTTAAGTAAACTCTACGTCCAATGTGGGGCTTGAACTCACAACCCAGATATCAAGAGTGGCATGCTCTACTGATTGAGCCAGCCAGACGCCCCACCATTCATATAGTTTTGATGTCATTACTCTGCAAGTTCCCAAGGTAAAGAATAGATAAACTGAGAGACATGTAAAGTTCTGCTCTTAGGATCAAAATATCAACTGCACAACAACAAGAATCACTGCCTCACAGCATTCCAGTGAAAACAGATACTGAGCTGGGGGTGGAGAGGTGTTGGCTGGAATTAAGACACAACTGGTAATAAGCGCTGACAAGTGTGTGCTGCATTAAATGAGCATCAAGTCCACTTCTTGATAATGGTTCTAGTTTGGGTTGTTCCTGGCACACAAGGAGTGTCATTTTCAGTCTGGGTGTCGCTTTGAGAGGACCCCCAATGCAAACCATGCAGACATGGGGTGACTAGGATACAGAAGGCTATTGGAAACTGTGTCAACCAGGAAAAGTGAAAGGGCAGGGATGTCCTCTCCAGGGATGCTTGGCTTGAGAGGGCAGAGGCCGGGCTCAGTTGCGTTTCATGTACTTGAGGGGTGCCAAACACTTAGAAGCAGGAAATAATATAAGTGAGATAATGCATGTGAAGCCTGACACACAATAACTACTCCAGATCTTAAGGAATAACAATAAATAGAACATCAAACAAGATAAGTAATTAGTGGTATTCAGGACCATGAAAGCTTTAGCAAAGAAAACACACTTGCTTAAAGTCAGGAAACTAGGCTGGGCTGGACCCTCTACTTATGCCACCCAAGATAAGGAAGCACAAACCCCAGATGGATCCAGGGAAACGCCTTCACCACTGGAATGTTGCCACATTCTACACATCACCTGATCACAAGCGAAGAATGTCAACCACCAAATCCTTAATGTGTTGGACTGCTTCTGGCCTTCATGTGCCTACAAAGGATTGCCCACATCCTCAATAAATGAAAAACAGAACATATTCAAGTATACCAAGCTGCTCCTCCTCCAGGCTTGAAGCTCAGACTTGAGAGCTGGGATAGTCAGTTTACCGGAAGGGGTCGCGTCCATAACAAGAGGTAACCAGTTGCGTTTGAAATGTACTAAATTCTGGGACAAAGACATATATTACCCATACCTAATGGTCAGGTTAATGCAATGACAATGCCAGTCTCCATGAAGAGCAGAATAATTCTGAATTTTTGCCATGGAGTAGAGTGAACAAGAGAGATGGGTCCTTAAACAACCACCAAAGCTAATAAAAACTTTCTTTGATCCTGGGCTACAAAACATGGTAATGAACTTACACATAAAAACCAGGTAGATAAAAGGTACCATATAGACCTCAGGTTCTGTGAAATACAATGAGATGAAGAGGTGTAAAGAGCGGTCCACTAGAGTCTGGAAAATGAAAATTAAACTTGGTTCTCAGTATAATTTCTCTATAATGTTTAGATTTCATTCTTTGAATTGTGTATCTTTTTCACACTGGAAAAATTTTTTGTAAAGATATAAGATCTTCAGAGTAGTTATTAGCCAGACTGTAAGGGTTTCTTTGAGCAAATCACTACTATTAATGCAAGACATATGTCAGATGTTATGAAAAACAGCGTAAGGTAGTAAAAACAGGACCACGGGGAAAGTCAGACACTCAAGTCTTCATTCTGGCTTTGGCCCAACCACGTAAAAACAATGGTAATGACACCAAATTTCCATCAACCTATGTATGAATGGATAGACAAAATGTAGTATATCCCTATAATGGAATATTATTTGGCAATAACAGGAATGAAGTATATGTCATAACTTAAGCTTGAAAACATTACGCTAGCTAAAAGATGCCAGACCACAAAAGGCCATGTCATTCCATTTATAGGACATGTCCAGAATGGGCAAATCCATAGAGACAGGAAGAGTATTAGTGGTCGCCAGGACTAGGGAGAAGGGAGAATTGGGACTGCTTGCAGAGTTTTTGGGGACGACGGAAATGTTCTCAAATTAGGTACTGGTGATGGTTGCACAACACAGTGAATATACTCACTGAATTGTATACTTTAAAATAGTGAATTTTCTGTTATATGAATTAGGTCTCAACTTAAAAAAATAACAGCAAATATAATAATTCTGGCCAAGTTTTGAATTGCTTTTTTTTTTTTTTAAAGCAGGTTCCATGCCTAGTGTGGAGCCCAATGCAGGGTTTGAACCCACAACCCTGAGATCAAGACCTGAGCTGAGATTGAAAGTTGGACACTTAACCAACTGAGCCACCAAGGTGCCCCAGAGTTACTTCTTAGAGTATGTGCTCCTTAAGAACACCCTTTGCAAGAGAAGAAACTGAGGCTTAGAAATATTAATATGCCCCAGTTCACCTAAATGTCAAGTGCTGGACTGAGGCCCTCCTGCTTCTCAAACCCATGCTATGTCTACTGTGCTGCTGTGCTGTCTCAATTACTCTAGTGTCCTTGTCTGTAACACGAGGGTGTTAAAATAGGCCATCTCCAAGTTGCTTTCGCATGTTCAGAACTGTGAATGCTAGTTTCTTGGGAAGGCTTCTAGAGATCAAAGGTGCAGGCCATCCCCAAAGTATTGATCCAGTGCCAAAGACAAAACAGAACCCTGGAAAAACAAACATTCCTTTTATGTCCAAGGTGTCCTAGGTCTCCTGGACATGAACTATCAACCTGAAAAAGATATCACCTGGAGAGGTAATTCCTTTTGGGATTCTATCTTTTGTATTAAGCTCTGGACAATTTGATGTGTTCTGTGCAGAAACCTTCTTTTCAGTACCAAAAAGGCTGGCTCACTGAGTCAGAGTATAGGATCTTGGAAATCTCTACTCTCACAGAAGCTCCAAGAATCTTGGGAGGTTTATTCCTTCTGCAGGGTCCATACTCAACAAAATTACAAAGCAAGAGTTTATCTTTAGTTTGGCACCATGTCCTCATCCCCTCCTGACTTCCTAATAATAAATAAGGCTCTGACACTTTCAAGGAACTGTATGACAGGTTATTTTATTCCTTCCTGGACACTGAATCTTCTAAGGTCATCCCGAAGACAAAGTGTAATGAATCAACTACGGACGCTACAGCAAGTTGGTGAGAAAGACTGTTAGGCTGGGGGTAGTTTTCTTAGAGTTCTTCCATCCACCTTATATGTAATGCCTCCATATTCCCTATCCATCTGTACTGAAATGACTCACCAAACTTTTCCAGTGCCTTTCTAGCTAATTCATATGTCCAAATCCCTTTTTCAGTTCAAAAGGATTCCTACCCACCATGAGAATCTTTAAACTTCAAAGTTAGTCTTTGAGAAAGAAGAAATGGAATATAATCCTGGTCCAGAAAAATAGGTCTCCTCTTCAGTAATTTTTTGGTTTCTTCCCCAAATTTGAAACTGTCCTCTGACATATAAAATTATTGATTAATTTGATTTTGACCATCCCAGGATGGCCTTAAGATAAATGAGGAAAGACAAGCATATCCAGAAATGAAGTTCTAAATTCTAGCCTAGAATCCTCCCTGTGGAATGTATTGAGGTTCCTCACTTCACTTGGCCTTTGCAAACACCTTTTGTAACTTAATCCCTTCTACCTCCCTTTCCTCTCAAAAAGTGCTTTATAATAAATAAACTAAAATAAAATAAAAATAAAATAAAATAGCTTTGAGTACCTCCTGTGTTTCTTGATGCTCTATCATAATTCTGGCATCTGGGTTCTCCAGGGGTGGGAGGCCCAGGAAGGACTGGCAGGTAAGGTTGGGTGCTAGGAAAAGCTAGAGGGATAAAGCTGCCTGGAGTTTAAAGAACAAGGACAGGGAGGCAGGAGATGAGAGGGGCAGAGACAGTAGGTGTTGGAAGGCCAAGGACACACATTATTTATCCATGCCCTAATTCTATCAAAAGAAGGCATGAGGCAGCTATGCAATTCTGATATTCTAGACTGTTCTGCCAAAGTCCTCAGAAGGAGCAGTATCTCCAGGTGCCTTTGAAAATCATCTTGGGCATTTGGCCATCAGTTACCGATGCCTGGTACATAGTGTGAACCCACAGAAGGGAGCTGCCAGGCAGATCCATTGGTGTATACATATGTGTGATTCAGAGTCAGTTGGCTCACCACCCCTGGGTGGCCTGCACCCCAATGCCTTGAAAACACTGTATAACTCAGACAACATAAAGGAATTCCAGAACTCAGACTTTTTGGCAAAGCAGACATTCTCACTTCATCTGAGTGAGTCAGGCCCCCAGGATAGACAGTAGAGGAACAAGATGTTTATAGAGGAGTTCCTACGTCCAGGCAGGAGTTTTACACAATGGGACTAACTGCTAATAGCCGCCCTGTGTAACACACAAGATGAATGGAGATCGACTGTTCTTGCTCATGATTGCCTCTTGCCTAAGAAGTAATGGGAGGTTAAGAAGCTGTTTGTGGTCCTTTGAAAACCTGCTAAGCCTAATTAATCCAGAGGGCTGTCTGAGGTTGTAAATCTGTAGGTTCCCAGAGAAGAATGGGTTGAGAGGAAGTGTTAAATATACACAGATTAATTTCCCAGCGAAATCTCGGCTGGGAAACAGAGGGAGGCAAGTTCAAACAGCTCCATGAGAGGGGGTGGGAAGATGACAAACATCTCCAGGAGTCATTTAGTAACAAGATTCCCCACGGGCAGTCTCTCTCAGCTGTTGCCTCCCAGCTACCTTGAATGTTGGGCTTACTCCTCACAGATTCTACAACCCTTCCTAGAATGAGCCAGACTTTCTCTGGGGACTCTGTAAAATAGAATTTGGGGGTGAATTTTGTGTTGAAAAGAGTGCCTGATATCCTTGTGTGCTCATATGGCCATTTCTGAAAATAAATCCATCTACTTCTTTGCTGGGACCGTGAGAGAGAAAGTTAGCCCTGATTAGATAGAGAAAGATGGGGCTCAGGCACCAATAAGACTTTGAAAATAGACCAGAGTCTAGGCTTAGAGTATAAATGAATAGAGCACCATATTCCAACCGCTGGGTGAGAGAGGTGACTGATAAAGTCCAGCTTAGCTGAATCTCTCGTCCTCATCCAGCATCAACAGCTGGGGGTCGGCCACTCTTTCCTCTTCTCCTTCATGTGGAGTCAAGAATAGAGAATATGAATACATGAATATGTTCTCTTATTATAAAATCTGTATTATTTTTTATCATACAACTTGGATTGGCAAACAAGTTGATATTGCAAAATCAGGTTAAATATTTATTTAAGAATTTTTTCTGACCTAGAATACAATATTACCATTCAAATCCAATTCAAATTATCAGCTACCAAAACTTGCTACCACCACACAGCTTAGCAGCAAAATTTCAGTCATATCCATCTATACAGCAGGACAGAGATCCATATTGCCCTCAGGGGAATTGGGGCAAATATGCTGATACTCTAGCGACTGCTATTTCTATGAATAATAAACTGTCTTCCATCTTTGATCCAAGTGTCTCATGCTTTCCACCGGCATTCGTGAAACCAGGCAGGCCAAATTGGTTAGCTTACTAGTAGAGTAAAATTGTAGTTCTTGGCATTCAGCAGGATAATATACAGAGTAACTCAGTTTATAATTGGTTCTGCTCCCCAGCATTGAACTTAGAAAAGGAGCTATTAATAATATATTTCTCTTAATACCAGCGACTAAGAAATAAAAATAAACATGCATCTTATACAAACCAATACTGAATCTTTTAAGGCATATCAAACAGAAGAGAAACTATACTAAGGGGTGTAAGAAAGAAGGTGGGTGTTCTACTGTCTGATTCTATAAACACTGATTGAATTCAGTGTGCCAGCCTCAAAGGCAGAAGCTACATTTGTGTTCATCCGTGTTAAGTGTACTCACTTCTGCCCTGTCCCTACTTGAATTCCATTTCCTGCAACCATTGGCTGCAATATCCATTTCTGTACAGAAGCACAGCTGATTCTTTTTCTGTTTCCTGCCAAGATAGCTTCTGGATGCAAAGGGGTGGGGGTAGGAGAGACACTGCAGAAAAACACTGGATAAAAAGCAGCTAAATCATATGATTAATGGAAAAATTGTTTTGACTTCCCCGTAACAAGAAATCATTGATTTTCATATTTATCTTAAAAACTCCATCCCAAACTAACAAAAATGATTTATGTAGCCTCTATGTTAGGATGCACTACACATTTTCAACTGCAGTACAGCTTAATAGAAAGGAAGCAGAGTTGTGGTCCTTTCTAACATATAGCAGCAGGTTGACATGAAGTTCCAGTTTTTCTCAAAGGTTTTCATGCACCTCATTTCTGCCTAAATCAATAAAAGTGTTTTTTTTTTTAAGCCACCATATACCTTTCGAAAAGAGAAACTCAGAAGCTAAATTAAGTAGGAGATGCCTGATCAATGGTGAGAACTGACCTAATAAAACATACTACAGAGATACTGGCCCTTAAAAGAGAACTTCCAGGCTTCTATTTGCAACTGATTGCATTTCTTTATTAAATTACTGTGAGTGAATCAGGGTTTCTTATAACTTTATGAGATCAACCTGCAACCTATACAGAATCAAATCAAAACTCCAGCCACATTGCTTTGCTAGGTCATCCTGATGATGTTGGTCACGTTCTCCATGGGGCCAGAAAGAATGCTGGGAGAGTCAGACTTTGCTGTACATGAATGAGTCAATCACACCTCATGAATGGAGTGATGAGCTCAGACAATATACACGGGAACTCATATCACTTTTTTTCCTTATGACATAATGCTTGTTTTTTGTTTATAAAATGACTATTTGCTCATTACAAATTCATTCATTCATTCATTCATTCATTCATTCATTCATTCATTCATTCAACAAATAGTTATATGCCAAGCACTGTTAGGCATTTGGGGGGTACAGCAGTGAACAAAATGATTCCTGTCTTTGTGGAGCTTACTATCTAGGAGGGAGAGATAGGCAACAAACAATGGACCTGTTAAAATAAGCATCCAACTATATCATATGTTAGAAGGTGAGACGTGCTATGGAAAACAGAAAACACTGAACAGGATACAGAGGATCAAGCATGCCAGGAGTTGGAAGAGCCAGGTTGAAACTTTAAATGCTGTGCCTGAGGTGGCCCCACTGGGAAGAACACACTGAGCAAAGACTTGAAGAAGATGAAAGGGTTGGCCATGCTGCTGCCTGGGAGCAAAGTGTTCCAGACAGAGGGAAGAGCCAGTGCAAGAGTGATGAATTGGAAGCGTTCCTGGTGTGTCTGAGGAATAGGCTTGAGAAAAGGGGCAAGAGAGGAGAATAATAGGAGATGAGGTAACAGAGACTGGTTTATGGAGGGCTGTATAAGCAGTTGTAAAGACTTCTATGCAAAATGGGGGGGCTCTTTAGTTTTGAGCAGAGGAGTAATGTGATATGTACTATGTTTTAAAATGATCCCCTTTGTTTCTGTGTTGAGAATGGACTGTGGTGGGGGCAACGGTAGAAGGACGAAGACCAGATGGAAGATCATCTTCAGAAATTCCAGCAAAAGATAAGCTGGCTCAGCAGAGAGTAGCCACGGAGATGGTAAGAAATGGCCAGAATCATGATGGATTCTGAAGGAAGAGTCAATAGCCTGTGCTTTTGGATGTGATATAGGGTATGAGAGAAAGTGAGAGATGAAGTGTTTGGCTTTCACAACTAGAAAGGTGGAGTTGTCATCACCTGAGCTGGTAGAACAAGCAGCCTTTGGGTTTGGGGGTCTCTGACCTACTCTGAATGCATACATCTATTCTGGAGTTCAGTTCTGGACTCGTTGAGCTTGATATGATCATGTGGGCAGCTAGCTCTCTAAGTCTGGATTTTGGAGCAGAAGACTAGTCTGGAGACAGAAACTTGGGAGGTGCAAGAATATTCATGGCATTTTAAGACCCCTAAAGATAAATTCCTTTGGGTTGATTTTCTGGGTCCAAAGTTCTTGCTCATCAAGAGCATATTCAAGGGTTTCATATGTAATTCTAATCTTTCCTCTCAAAAGGGGGTAACAATTTAGAATCCCAGCTGTAGTGTCTTAGAGAACTGTTTGTTTTTGAATATTGTCACTTTTTAATTTTTGTCAGTCTGATAGTCAAAAGCTACCTCATGTCATAATTTGCAAACCAGTGATGATTAGTGAGGTCAAAATTATTAATCATTTGCCTTCTTTGAAAACTGCTTATTTATGCCCTCTGTTTGTGAAGATCTTCATCTTTATGCCCTCCTACATTAGCATGGTGGCTGTCACATAAAAAGCACCATAATGAAAATGAAGGGTCAATGAGAAGATCCCTTCTATTTAAAAAAAATCATTAAAAAATGACTTTATTGAGATATACTTTGCACAGCATATAATTTAACTGTTTCAAATGTACAATTAAGTATTTTAAGGAAATTTATCAAGTTGTGCAAACACCATAAATCCATTTTAGAACATTTTCATCACCCCATTAAGACCCCTCATGCCGTTACAGTTAATGCCCGTTCCCCATCCCAGCCGCCACTTTGTTTCTACAGGGCTGCCTCTTCCAACCATTTCATGTAAATGGAATCATCTAATACGTAGTCTCTTGTGTCCTGCATCTTAAAAACAACTCCTTCTTAGTAGGTTCTTAGTCACCCAACTCTACCTCCTTCTGGATTCTGCCATTTACCTCTTATAAAGTCTTGATTTGTGCAAACGTGCTCTTTTGATGTCTTTTTCACTTTCCTTCAGATCATACCCAATTATCCTGAGGAGACAGCCCTCAGACAGACTTGCTAGCACCTCACCTATTGGTCTCACATGTCCTCCTGTCATACCCACCAGTCCTTCCAGTTTGGGCTATGGAAACCCCTGGTAGCCTCTCCCACATTTAAAAATTCTCACATGACTGCACTTAGGTGGACTATGCAGTCCTTCCCATTTGGTCTCCTAGATTTTTTCCTACTGTGCCACTATTATCATAAACCAATTCTGCTGCAAAAGGAAATCTTTCCTCATTAACATTGACTAGGTAAATGATCCAAATACTATGCTAATGTTGTAGTATATAATTTATATTCTAACATGTTACTATGCATTCACATCAACAGCATTTCGTTTTTAATTTTCTCCATGCTATTTTTGTCCAGGACAAATTACCAGCAACAGATTATTATGAGACTCAGAGTCTTCTCTGTACTTCTTTTGCCTCGATTGGTGCTAATGACCCTTCCATATCTCCCCTATGCCTTGTTCCCTGGCCAGCAAAAGATGATGCTTCATATCACCAGAGGTCTTTGCTAGGATGTGTCCCTAGAGCTGAAGATGGGCCCAGTGTAAGACACATGAAATTCAGGAAAGCCCTCTGCCTGTCTTGAGTCTTGCCTGAGATCCAACTTTCTAGCCTTGCCAGGTGCATTTCCTATGGCAATTCCTATGCTTCCCTACATGTGGTACTGCCCTTGGACTTTCCTTGAAAGAGGGCAAGATCAGTGGTGCTCAAGGCTTACTGAAGCCAAACCATGTCCCAGAGATTATGCTCAATCTGTTTTCCAGCCTCGGGGTTACCAAGTGCTGAGAAATGTGTTAAAGATGACACAGAGACTGAGTTCCATATTGCCCCTGCCACAGCTTCCATGTTCCCTGTGGTGAAAGCCACTGGAAGCTATGAGAATTAGCAACACACATTCTCCCTTTCTCTCCCTCTTCCCTAAAGCCAACCAAATCTGAGAGTTCACCACCAGCTAGTAATCCTCAAACTCTCACACTGCACTATTCGAAAGACAGTCACCCTCCTCCCCCTCCCCAGAGGTGATGCTAAGAGAAGGGAGGCTTCTGTAGGCCTAGGCATCTCAGAACGCACATCAAGCTACTCACACACTAATGCAAACACTGATGAAATGTCTGTACCCTCCAGTTCTCTCCCCTTTCAAGTGGCTCCAGCTGCATCTTGAAACAATTTCCCCAGCTTGCCTCAATCCTTCCAGGGTCTGTTCCATTGGCTTGGCCAGAGTCTGCCCCCACCTCACTCCAAGCCTGGTTTCACTTATGTCAAAACAGCTTCCATCAAGATAGTGGGCTTCTTTTCCGAATTTCTTTCACTGTTTTGAAGTCAGCACAGAAAAGATACTTAAGAAATTGCAAAATGAGTACTTCTATCAGTGTGTTCCACTAATGTCACACACTGTTCTTCTCTTGAATCTCTTCTATACAGCGTATTGAGAAATTTTTTTTAAGTATGATTTTCTTTTCTTCTTTTTCTTTCTTTTCCAAGGTTCTGTGGCTGGCAGAGCTGGGCTGGACAGAGCTCCTCATCTACAAAGTTTCCTGTAAACTGGCTTTCTAAGTTTGGCAACCTTCTCTAGCAAAGAGTGCTTCTAAGAAGTTGGATTTGGTGGCTGTTTTCCCTCTTGTTCATCCATCTGCATGATCCTCTAGAACCTTCTTGGTTTGGAGAACCTCAGTTACAAGCAAGACAGAACTCTGGCCTAGAGAAACACATCAGCCAAGTCCTTACAGATGTTAACAGAACACTGAAAAATCTTGGCTTCTCATCAGCGCACTCTTCATATTGACCAACTGGAACTGTGGCATCGTTGAGTATCTTCGTGACCCCTGGTTCTTAGTTATGTTCAGACAAGGAACATACAGAGGCATTTGTATGTTTGCAATTGTCTACTGAGATTTTAAACAAAACTGCAAGTGTTAAAGAAAGCTGAAATTATCGGATGCACAAGCATCAATGCTGATTCGAAACTGTAAAACTTACTTTTAATGGTGTGTTGATAAGAGAAGCTCCAAAAGCGCACTGGAGTTATAATAGACAGGGGGGCGCGAATACCCATATTATGCTGTAACTCCATGCTGTGTACAGAGTTAACTGCACATGCACCCTGCCTCATGTCAGCCTAAAGCAACCCTAAGGTTGATGTTACAGGTCAGGTTTCAGAGAGGGGAAAACTGGAGAATAACTGGCTCCAGGTCTCAGAGCCAGCAAGGGTGGAGCTGGGATTCAAATTCCCACCTGATCACAAACAAACCCAGCCAGGGACCTTGGGATTCACTGTAGCCAAGCCCCATCCTACTGGTGGTCATTATGATAAGTTTGGATGAAGGAGAAGGCCTACAACTTCCAGTAGCCAAAAGAAACCTCTCCCCACTTTAATATCACAAGGGATTCCATTTTAGTGATATGTTAACAACCCAGAATATGTCCCACACCCATAAGAAAAGGGCCCTAGGGAAAACAAGAGGTACTTTTAGGCAGGTCCAGAAGGCAGGTTAGTATTTGGGAGGGGTGAGGTGGTTTCTTGGGGTGTGGGTGGAAGTGGCCAGCTCTCATTCCATCTCTCAGGTATGAGCTGAGACAGTCCCCGGGAATCCCGGAAAAGCAGATGCAATACTTGCTCAGATTAGGCAGTATCAGAGGATTAAGGAACCAACCTGGCCCCCAACCCAGCCAAGGCCACACAAGACGGCCAACACAAGATATGCCCTCCGGCGATGGCCTCTCCCTCAGGCACACTCTGGAGCTCAGTCACCCCCTCCCTCTCCACAGTGCCCCCACCCCAGACCAGTATTACGCACTGCACACCTCTCCTTCTACGATGAACTGCCCCTTCTGACTGCAGGTAGTCTGTGTACACTTTCTGGCCGTAAGAGGCACCTTAATACCATATTCATTGTTCCTGTGCATTCTTGTCCAAGATAACGTGCTGTCAAGTGGTGATGGGCCCACATGGGTCAGAATGGGCATGAGGCAGGTAAATCTCTGGGCTGAAGTACCACTCAGATGTCCCCTCAAGTAAGCACTTGCTGTCCAGCTGGTGAGGAGTGTTAGTTAGGTCAGGACCTCCAGCTGTGAGCTTCATCAGGGTCCCCCTCAGCTTTCAAGTCAAAGTCATGCTCTCCTGGGGCAATTTCTGGCCAATGGCAAGCAAGATGGTATAGGGGCCAAGGGCAGGTTGTCCCAAATGGGCCACTTTGGTGTGAAGATTATTTTGAGTTAAAAAACAATCAAACTCAGCAGTTTTGGCAACTCCAATGTTTTACAAAGGCCTGAAAAGAATTTAGATAGAGGAACTGCTCCAGGAAGAGAGCTATCAGCATAGATAACTGCATTGTACTGTGAACTAGATATGATGGTCAGGGAGGAACCTAGCAAGGCCAGTTTGTTCAAACTCATTGTTTGAGTGGCCCAGCAAACATCTGTTTACCAAACATTCATTCTTTTTCATCTTCCTGTGAATTGCATTCCCTCTTTTTGAAGTCCAAGACCCCTATCTCCTTCCTCTTAGTTCAGAATGACACATAGACCTCTTTTTGCCTGTCTTTGATATTTCTATGTCTGTGTGGATTCCTTGTATGTATGCTATTAAATTTGATTTTCTCCTGTTAATCTGCCTCATGTCAATATGATGCTTAGTCTGGCTAGAAGGACCTTGAGGAGACAGGATCTTCTTGCTTCCTGACAACTGGGAGATGGGGCCTGGCCATTGCTACCCAGTGCAGAGTTCCCCCAGGCACACTTGTTCTCAGAGCCCCCTGTTGGGCTGACCGACTTTGTCAGGTGGGCAGCACGGTGTGTGGCTCCCCTGCCCAGCACCGCTTCCTCCCGTTTTCTTTCCCAGGACATTTTGCACTCTTAGCTCTAACTCAGCATCTGCTTCCTGGAGAGCGTGAGTGAGGGCAATATAAAGAAAATAACAAAGTATGTCCCAAAAAGGAGGTGATAGGAAATAACAGTAGCCAAAAAAGGTTGTGAGGGATGCGTAGGACTCAGCTAATCTGGGTACAGAAGCAGCCAGCAGAGCATTCTTGAGAAGTCAAGTTGGATGATCGGCATTTAAACCTGTTTGCTGATGGCAGGAAAAAACCAAAGGGCAAGAGGCTCCTTTTGCAAAGGTGCTCCTTTGGATTAGACTCTCTTCACTCAATACCTAAACAACTTCACCAAACTTCATCTCAGTATCAAGTATTTGGAGCAAGATTATGCTTGGTTCAGGTGTCAGCACTGCCACTTTGGGCCCTTGGGCAGGACATTAAACCTCAGAGACTGACCCCTGAGTCTTGTAGACCTATGGTCATTGGGAGGATTGAATAGAATAATGGACTACGTGGGCTGGTTTCCCATGTGGTACATAATAAATACCAGTGCTAGCCCCTTTCCCTTTCAGAAATTTGCTAGGTGATCGTAGGTCAGCCTGTTAGACTGGTCTGCTGACATTGTCCTGGATGAAAAGCAAACTCACAGAAGGGAGTGGTCAGATTCTGTGGTCTGAATGAAGCAGAGAGAACCACAGTCAAGTCCAGGTGGGGGCAAGGGGAATGGGTTCTGGAGAAACCAAATTCACAAGGATAGGCAGAGTCAGAAATTATTCTAAAACCAAAGATCTGAAAAGGCAGAGCAAACGTGTGTTAGACACAGAGCCCTCACAGAGAGGCATTGTTTTTAAAGTGTATTTGAGAGAGAGAGAGCACACGAAGTGGGGAGGGGCAGAGAAAAAAGGAGAGAGAGAATCCCATGCAGGCTCCGTGCTGTCAGCGCAGAGCCTGCCTTGGGGCTCTATCTCACGAACCGTGAGATCATGACATGAACCGAAATCAAGAGTCAGACACTTAACCAACTGAGCCACCCAGGTGCCCCTCAAAGACAGGCGTTCTGGGGGTCTCGTGGACTATGTGGTTCCATGGAGAAGAAGGGGTGTGTGTGTGCTGTGGGGGATCAGGCTCATATAGGCAATCAGCATGGACTGTGGCCAATTGCAGGCCATATTCTCTGCCAGAGAGAGAAAGGCACATGTCTTTCAAAACACAGACCAAGGGTGGCCTCTTGTTTTGCTTCCATGTCCATCTGGCTGGGGTCAGCCTCCAACTCCCGGAGAAATTGCAAGCTCTCTGGCTTGACCTGAACCCCGAGGATGGTCCCAGAGGTCCTGGAACTGACCCAGGACTCAGGGTGGAGCCTGGGAGGTTGCTTATCCCAACCAACCACGCTGTGAGATGGGCTGACCCCTGAAACTCTGCAAAATATGTGGGCCGCTGACATGGGCAACTGCCATGATTAAATCAGATGCATGTGTGCACGAGCAGGAACGCTGCCCCTCTCTCAGCATCCTCTCTCTCTGACCTACCTTTCTGCCATTTGTCACAGATAACTGGACAACAACTCTCCCTTTTGGTTCTGTTGCCTCCTTTAAAAGGGCATCTTTGGGGCGCCTGGGTGGCGCAGTCGGTTAAGCGTCCGACTTCAGCCAGGTCACGATCTCGCGGTCCGTGAGTTCGAGCCCCGCGTCGGGCTCTGGGCTGATGGCTCAGAGCCTGGAGCCTGTTTCCGATTCTGTGTCTCCCTCTCTCTCTGCCCCTCCCCCGTTCATGCTCTGTCTCTCTCTGTCCCAAAAATAAATAAACGTTTAAAAAAAAAAAAAAAATTTAAAAGGGCATCTTTTACTTTTCTGAGGCAGGGATTTCAAAAGCCCAGTTGTTTTAATATTAAACGTTTCAACATATTACAATGCCATTAGACAGTCAAACATTATGATATTTTTTAAATGTCTAGAGAGGGTCTCTGTAGATACATGATTTCAACTCTAGGGGAAAACACTCCCAGCATGAACAGCCAGCATCTCTACTTTTGTGAGAGGTGCACACAGGTGTGGGTATTTGAGTCACAAGCATGTTTTAGAATATTAGCAGCTCACTTTGTTACCAAGAGTTCTCAACAGGAAATAGCTGGCAGACAGCACATGCTAAACTTGGAACCCTCCAACCTCGAGCAAACAGAAAACATCCAAAAACAAAATCAGAGCCATGGGCCGCCTGGAAAAACAAATACCCCAAAAAGTTATTTCTTGAATTGCACACCAGGAAGTGTGATCTGGAAGAGTCTGGAAGTGAGGGAAACAAAAGCATTGACCAGAGGACCTTCTTGAATCTCTGGGGGAAGAAAATATGAGAGTTTTCCATTGTGGCACTGTTCCCTTTAGACTCAAGTATTTCTCACAGATAAAGGGGTACCTTAGCTTGTTCTGGCTTCCCAAACTGGGGACCAAACCACACCCACTCTTCACAGAGATTGGAGCTTTATGAGGACAGCAGTCATCAGGGGTCAGGGCACCCATATGCTCCACGTGGGCTCTGGGAAAGACCCAGGACACCATATTTCAGAGAATACAGCAACTCTCAATAACTAGGAGGGTTTTTTTTGCTGTTAACACCTTGCATCCTGAGTTCTCTTCAGAGATTTCCTTCTAAAGAGACTTAACTGCAGTCTTGTAAAATTTGCTTTTATGGTGTACTGAGAACATCAAATGAGAGGTGTTTACTTTCCCTGTTCAACTTCTCAAAGGATGGACATGTCGGCATCGCCTGTTCTCAGAAGGGCCCTTCCTGGTACTTTGGCTTTGGGCAAAAGGACATGATCTCTTAGATGACTTAAGAGAGTGAAAAGCTTTGTTGGACAAAGCAGATGGGTGGCAAATTTCAATACTGCTGTTTCTTCAAGAACTGAAAAAGGAGAAATCTTTACATTATCAGGCACAAAGCTTATAAGGCCCAATTTCACTAGAAATATCTTCAAGACATAAATGTAAATATGAAGCAAAGTCCAAAGGGGACTCTCACAGACTCTTTCAAGTGGCTTAAGTTCCACATCAGAGTCTACAGTTCCGGTCTAAGGAAAATGTCCGGGAGCTCCTGGGGGCTCAGTGGGTGAAGTGTCTGACTCTTGGTATTGGCTCAGGTCCTGATCTTGTGGTCGTGGGATGGAGCCCGTCAGCACGGAGGCTGCTTGGGATTCTCTCTCTCTCTCCCTTTCTCTCTGCACTTCCTGCCCTGCTTCCCCACCCCCACCGTGTACATGCACTCTCTCCCAAAATAAATATAAACATTTTTTAAAAAGTCTGGTTTTTAAAGTTTAGATGTCCCAATTCTCTCTCTCTAGGGCAGAGGTGAGGAATAGAAGGAAAACAAGACAAAAAGCAACTTACAGGAAGAACAAGTAAGAAAAGTGGGTTTTCAGATTTCATTCTTTTCTTAAATCTTAACAGGGCCAATTAATGAAGTTGTATTTAAAATGCCTTGCCTTGGATTTCAAGACAACACAAAGACACCTCTCTGATAACACCGAATCCAACCATAAATCACTCCCCAGCTTCCATGAATGAATGTGGAGGTGAAGATAAAAAAACACACAACTACTCCCCCACCCCCCAAAAGGGGGCTTCCCATGAGGCATTTAGTAGCAGACACAAGAGACTCAGTCGTGCCAAGGAAAAGATTTTCTCTGAAAATTAAGGAGATGATATGCAGAGAATAAGGCTCAAAATATGCAGAGCAGGCATGCTGGCTCAGTGCTGACAAAGAATAGAATAAGGTAGTTGACTTCTGCCCTCATAGATTTCACAGTGAACCTATAATTAATGTTACAAATTAATGTGCCAATTTTATAATTAACTCTATAATTATTATAGTATATTATGAATTATATTATGTCAATAATATAACATATTATTGTTAATGTTATATTGACATTATATATCATTGTTATATATTAATATATGTTGTTATATTGACATTATATATCATTGACATAATCGACATAATGTAACAGGTTATATTTTTAACATAACATTTATATTATAAATTGTATATTATCACAGAAATAAAATTTTATATAACAAAACAGCAAGATAAAAATTAATAGATCTTAATAAAATTTATTAGCTACTAGGTAAATATTTAAAAATATTGATATGTAAAATAAAAACATATAATATGAATTTATATTCTATAAATTTTAAAATGATATTAATTATATGAAGAATGTTCCAACAGAAGCACAGGTTACTTCAGAAACTTCTAAAAGAGGGCCTGGACTGCTTTGGGGATGGATGTGAACATGAAAGGTTTCCTTCAGGAAGAACCAGGGGTCTGAGGTCCAGCAGAAGTCAGCTAGGCTGAGAGGAGGCTGAAGCATGGGGCCTGGAATGAGGAGAGAAGGTCCAGGCAGAAATTAAGATCACGTTCAAGGCTCTGGGTTGGAATTTGACCGTGAATTCTAATTCCGCTCACACTGGAGATGTCATAGTGGAAAGCTTCTGGGTTGAATGGCTCCCCCTGCACCCCTCCTCCCCCATACACGCCTACCTAGAGCCTCAGAATGTGATGTTACACGGAAAGAGGGCCTCTGCATTGCACATGTAATTACTTAAGGATTACACTGTATCGGGGTGGACTCTGAATCCAAAGAAAGTGTCCTTATAAGAGACAGAAAAGAACACACAGAGACCCAGAGAAGGTGGTGGTATGTAGCTGGAGGTGGAGATTGGTGTGATACATCTATAGGCCAAGAAATGCCCGGGATTTCCTAGAGATGAAGGCTGACAGACCGAGACATTTCTTTCCTCAGAGTCTCTGGGAGGAACCATCTCTGTTGACAACTTGATTTTGGACTGCTAACCTCCAGAACCATGAGAAAAGACGTTTCTGCTGCTGGAAGCCATTGCGTTTGTGGTACTTTCTTACATCACTCAGAGAAAATGAATACAGCCTCGCCCCACCCCTTTCAGCTTTTCCATGACTTTGACTCTTGAACTTCTTTCACAGTAAGATGCAATCTTGTAAAGCCTCTAAGACCTGCTTAAGATAACTTCATCATGTTTTTCATGGTTATATAACCACAAGATTTTAAATACATATATTAGATATGCTATTGAAGTGACTTAAAGCCCCTTTTAGTACAAATCTTTCAAAATATCAAGATGTATTTCCCTGTTTCCCAAGTAATGCATGCTGTTTCATTTACTTCAGATTAATCCGTAAGAACAAAGATGATCTATTGACTCAAATTTAAATACTATATATCACTGAAAAATATTTAAAATATGTGTTTTAAAAATACAGGGAAAAATTACCTATGTGATACTTATGGCATCAATAACAGGAAAAACATTACCCTGCTGTTTTAATTCTTGAATCTTTAGAATTTTTGCATTTGGATTGTATAAAATGTCCTGGTTTATTTTAAAAATCATTATGTTTCATATTTAGATGAAAAGGAATGACAGATTTCCAGCTGCAACTTATAATCATTTCTTCTCACACAATACATTGCGGGGTAAATAGTCTTTACTCCAATAAACAGCAGCAACATTGACTAGAACAAGAGACAGATGTTATGTATACATTTTGATCAGATTAATGGCACCTAAGATCTGGTGAAGATCATCTTTAGGAGAACCATCACTGTATGTTCCTCATTAATTTGTTTTTTTTTTAATTTTTTCATGTTTATTTTTGAGAGAGAGACAGAGTGTGAGTGGGGGAGGGGCAGAGAGAGAGGGAGACACAGAATCGGAAGCAGGCTGCAGGCTCCAAGGTGCCAGCGATGGAGCCCAATGTGGGGCTCGAACTCACAAACCACGAGATCGTGACCTGAGCCGAAGTTGGATCCTCAACTGACTGAACCATCCAGGTGCCCTGTCTTTCACGACTTTTTAAAGGCATAGCAACAAAGATATTGCCAAGCAAGGGAAATGATTTAGGACTATACAACGGACAAAACCACTAGGGTGGCTAGAGCTGATCATCCACGAGATGAAGTCATGTGGGTAACTGAGTCACAGAAACACCAACTATTTTCCCATTCAGTATCTGCTCTGAGATGCTTAAATAATTTCAGAGGGGAAAATGTTTAAGCAATTATTTTATTTTTTGATTTTTAGCAAGACAACTGAAGTTGACTCCATGATCACCTTTAACAACAGGACCTCCGGAACACCTTTGCCAATTCTTAGTAACTTCCCCGTCACAGGTTTGTAATGTGTGACCTCCTGCCTGAGGGTGGGGTCTTGTGGTACGGTGAGTTTCAGAGAACTCAAACCACTGAGTGGTGATTTCCCCCTGGCTCAGGGCCAACAGGCATTATATGTCCTATCAGCTTCTCTCCTCACTAAACATGCGTCAGAGGGTATTTAAAAAGCAAACAAACCCAATAAAGATGTCAATGTGTACTATTCATGTTTCACACAGGTTTCTAAAGGGCCCTAAACTTTGGGAGAGGCTCGGTTTCCTCTTTGTCCTTTCCCCTACGCCATCTGACAGGTCATCAGAACACGTGTTTTAACCAGGCAGTTGTTCCTTCCTTTTCCTGTAGCAGTAGCAACGGGCTGCCATCTTGTCAGCCAAGCATGGACAGCACATGTTACATAACAGAATTAAAGACTTCAGTCATTTGCATTGCTCAGACCTCACCTAGAAGTTCTTGCGAAGGGAGGAGTCCCCAGCCATAGCTTCTTTAAGACAGGCCCGCATTTCTAATGGATGCCTTCATCTAACAGGTCTGTTTTCCATTCCTTATACAGTAAAGTTTGGATTTGCTACTCACAGCCTTCATGTAGGAGAGAGTGGGAGGAAAGGTCAAGAGAATAGTGTCAGGCAAAGTGTATCAGTGGAGGGATAAAAGACTAATCAGAGCCCCTGGGGTTACACATTCCACACTATTATCACTACTGCCTTACTTTGGTGTAACTCTACATCTTATGAAAGTCAGTAGTAGTACTATCATCATCACTATCCGACCACTACAAACTTGTGAGGTGGGTAAGGAATATGTGGCTGTCACCACTCTATAAGTGCTAAAATTTAGGAATAATGACGATGGAGCTTCACGGAGCCCATCTGGACTCCTGGTCCGGAGCACCTTCCTCCTTCTGTACAGAGGGAAAGAGATGGTAAAGCTGCTGTGTTTGGAACCGGCTGGACTCTAGCCAGGAAGATCTTCCAGAATTCTCCCTGTGCCACGGGGAGGATGTGATGCTCACTGGGGCACGGGCTGAGTTAGACCTAGCAGCCCATTGGATAGAATGCAGGTTTTGGAGCCTGGCAGTCCTAGGTTTGAATCCAGACTTTGTCACTTGCCAGTTGTAGTGATTTCTTTTCTTTTCTTTTCTTTCTTTCTTTCTTTCTTTCTTTCTTTCTTTCTTTCTTTCTTT
>NW_024412377.1:25189566-25323232 GCF_014898765.1 Herpailurus yagouaroundi | reverse complement strand
TTTCTTTCTTTCTTTCTTTCTTTCTTTCTTTCTTTCTTTCTTTCTTTCTTTCTTTCTTTCTTTCTCAGTTTCCTCATCTGAAATGGATTGCTAAGAGAATTAAATGATATTTAGCAATACCTGGAAAATGTTCACAATGACTACATCCAAGCCCACCGGGCTACATATGGAGACAAGTCAACTAACCACATATAAAAATCGCCATTGGAGAAGGGGAAGAATCAGAACCCACGTGACGAAGCTGAAAATGCTGGGGAAGTGGATACCAGTCCCACATGCTCAGAGAAAGTTGATTCTACTGCAGCCCCTGCAAGCAACTCAACTTCCTAACCTAGCATTCTAGAGTGTCACACTGAACCACCCCAAACTCAGAGTATAGGCTCAGCTAGAAAAATGCCTGTTTCAAAAAAGCAAGAGGACAAGGGAAATTTTCAGAAATGTCTATCTACCACTGTTGGGCTCCTCGATTCATCTCTTCCCAACTCCTCAAGAGGTGGTCCCCTTTGGAAGTTCCACCGAACACTTAGACACCTCCAGTGCCCAGCCTTGGGCCGATTACATTCAACTTGGCATTTGATGATGAAACTTCCTCAAATTGCTCCTTGGTTGTTTTCATGTGCTTGTCATGTTGATCAACAAGACCGTGTGCACCCTATAGCAGGTTCATGGCTCTTTTGCAACCTTTTTTTTTTTTTCTTAATTATTTTGTAAGTTTATTAGTTTATTTTGAGAGCATGAGCAGGGGAGGGGCAGAGAGAGAGGGAAGGAGAGAATCCTAAGCAGACTCCATGCTGTCAGCGCAGAACCCAATGTGGAACTTGATCCCCCAACCTGTGAGATCAGGACCTGAGTTGAAATCAACAGTCAGATGCTTAACTGACTGAGACACTCAGGCGTCCCTCTTTTACATCCGCTTGTCCCTGTCTCTCCCATGTCCTCCCCTAGAATGTAGTGTATTCCCAAGCATACTGCAAGCCAACAGTCAGGCATATAATAATAGAACTGAATCCTTTATCCTCAGCACTGAGAAGTAATGAAAGTGGTAGAAAACAGCATTCAGAGTATCAACAACAAGGCAATGATTTTCAAAACATATGAGAATTTTACAAAAATGTATTTAAACATGGAGCCACATTTTTGAAACATGAATCACTGTAAGTGAGGAAAGGGGTTTAGAAATAGTAATAGCTCTATAATTTATATGCATGTGCCATGGTCTACACACTGTAGTAAGCACATTGAGAAACTTCTGTGATTTGTGAATATATTCTTGCAAAAACTCATATGGTGGGGATGTTAGTGAGATGTGAAAGTCACTCCTTCATATCATCCTCAAAACCATTCCTATAACCTTTGACTTTTATCTCATCCATAAGTTTCCTGTATCTTCTTCTTTGTAACTTCCTGCATTTATGGTCTTACTTAAGAGGCTTCCCCACCCTAGATAATATTCTATTTTTCTTCTAATACCTTCACAGATTTCATTTTTATGTTTAGCTTTTTATCCCATCTGGAATTTAGTCATCTATTTTAAGGCAGGACTTAACCTCACAGTCTCCCATAAAAAGTTTTAGCTAATTATTGCAATAAAATTCGCTAGGCAGACCATAATTTTTCTTCCATTTTTAAAGTCTCTCCTTTTCATACACCAAATTTCCTGATATTTATGGGCCTATTTGGGATTCCTTCCTTTGTTCACCTGGTCTGTTTGGTAATTCCTGTGCCACACTATTTGAATTACTATAGTTTTAAAGTATAGTTTGCTTTCTGGTGAGGCAGCCCACATCCTTCCTCATTGTTCTTATTTTTCCAAAAATTTCTTAGCTATCACTCACTTTTCCCTCTTCCAGATGAGTTCCAGTTCATCTGTTCAAGTGCCAAAATAATTCTTTTCAAATTTTGATGGAAATTGCATTTAGTTACAGATAGGAAAGGAAGACAGCAGGATCTAGTATCCTTAAAGGACTGTCTGTAGAGCTGTAGGTACAAGAACTGTGATTATAGATACATAATGTGAACAATTGTTTAGTTAAGGATGCAAAAGGTTAGGATTGCCCCCATTAAAAAGCAAACAAATTCACCATACCCAGCCTTAGCTTAGAATCTTTAGAATAAATCTCCATGCTGTAATCAGCATCCCACAAGTTTTCAACTGAGGTTATGAAATCCAAGAAGGTTTTCTTTAAAAGTTATTTTTTACCAAATTATAAATCAAAGGTATATAGAGGTTACAAATTCAGACGTTCCCATCACATAATTATTTCAAATCACCCTCTCCCTTCTCCATTCTAACCTGAATTTTAGAGTGCAGTTTTTATGATATACTATATCTCCTGGCAGAGATATCTCAAAATTATTACCATAGACATTTAGTGGAACAAGTCCAATTTTAAACTAAAAACACTACTTTAAAAGATATATTTTAATTCTGGCATCCCTATTTATATAATAATTAAAATTCAATTAAAAAGTCGTAACATTAAAACACTGATGGATTTCCTTTAGAGAAGGTGGAGCATATTTTTCCTTAAAAAGAAAAACAAACAAACAAAAACAAAAAAATAAGAAGGGTTTAAACTTGTTTCAAAGAGTAATAAGAGCTAGAAATAAGATCTGTATTTAAAATAGACAAAAATCTTGTGCTGATGCTTGCGGGCAAAGAAAAAGAAAACATACTCTGTCTAGCCTACTTTTCATATTTTTTTTCTATGCTTCAGGAGATACTATAAAGATAACAATCCAGCATGACTGAAGGGCAGAGATCACATGCAAGAGCAACGATTTCTCTGTCCGATAGGCTGCATTTGACTTAGAAGGGGCACAAAACCTCTCTTTCATGAGATATTACACAGATCTTGTTCTGACTTAACACATTCAAGGAGTGAATAGATGCATCATAGATTGACACATCTGTACAAGGGAATGCTACTCAGCAATGAAAAGGAAGAGCTATTGATACATTTAACAGCATGGATGAACTTCAAATGCATTATTATCCTAAGTGAAAGACTTAAATGGCTACTTAAGTAGCTTAATTAAGACTTAATGTAGGATTCCATTTATATAACATCCTGGAAAAGGCAAAACAACAGGGACAGCAAACATATCAGCGGTTGCCAGAAGCTATGGGGGGAGGGGAGGGTTTGACCACAGGGGGACACTTTTCAGGGTGACGGAATGGTTCTCCTCTTGACTGAGGTGGTAATTTACATGACTCATGTTGGTCATAATTTATAGAATGGTACAACTGGAAAGGTCTTCCTCCAGTTTCTTTCTTATGTTTTAGCATAATGTCTCAATTTTGTACTTTAAGTACATTCCATCCAATCCTTTAGGAACTAGGTAAAATTCATCATGCTAAAGAGTGTAAGCAAATTCTATCTCAATAAACTTAATAAAGAAGAATACTCTTGCAAGCCAAACTGTCTTCTGATACCATCTTCCGTCCATCAATAGCTATTAGCAACTTATTTACTTCTGTAGGGGAAGGATCCACCTAATGGACGATGTAAGATACTGGATCTTGCTGATTTGTGCTCTTCGTTTGCAGCATCTGAAACTCACCTTCTCAGTCCTTCCACAGAGCAATGTGGAAGTTCTCTCAAGTGAATCAGGTTGACTGTATTAAATGCTGGTGCCAGGATGGTGGTCTCAGGCTCCTGGGTTAGAATCTGATCCCACAGGATACTTTAAATGAGTACCACATAGCTTCAATCCAAATCTATGGGTTTTCATCGACAGTCAACTTAGTCTTATAACAGACCAACTAAAGGCATTTCAATATTTGCATTTTCAATATTGGCATTAAGAGAAGTATACTGTCTGCATCAAAAGGTGATAATCCTTTTCTAGATAAGACTGCACATAGAGAGTTTGATTCAGTTTAGGCATTAACATTTAAAAATGACAATCCTGTCTTATGATGAGCAGCTGAAGGGACTAAGGATACTTATCCTGCAGAGGATAACGTGGGGGCGGGGGTGTATGAGGGATAGAATGGTTTTATATACAAATATCTGAATGGCTATATGAAAAAAGGGATAAACCACTTCAAGGTGACACGGGTTATAGGATTAGGACCCATAAGAAAAAGATAAAGGATGAAAGATATTTGGCTTTATAATCCCATGATGGAGTGGCTGCCTTCGGAGGCAGGGATGCTGCAGGTAGGGTTTTGGATTTGGTGGTGGGCTGGGTGGGAGGACTTCCATAAAGAGAGAGGACCAGCAGTAAGCCAATCACACTGAGCTTGGTGGTTTACCAGGTATGCCACGCCCAAGAAAAAATGGGGCATCTGGGAAAGGCAGTGAAGGAGGAGAGGAAAGAAAGGGAAAGGAAAGAATGTGGACACATGGAAAGATGACGAAGGAGGAGACAAACTCTCTAGTTCGTTTTTCCTGCATTGGTCAGGGAGCTATCTGCCTGACATTTGATCAGCTTTTGGATTTGGAGACGCTTCCATTACATGAGGGGTGGCGGGGATGGGACATTAATTATCTGTCCCCATACCCAGGAACCAGTCCACAGGCACATGACTTACATTTGGCCCCCAGGAGGCTCTTGCTTGGCACTCTGGATCATAAGGACGTGATAGGACACAGGGACAGATAAAGGCTAGTCACGGGAGTCCAGTAACCATGGTGGTGGCAGTGGTGGTGTCCTAAGCAGACTGTTCCTGTGCCATGACCTTGGGTGTGTTCTTGGCCACTTGGTTCTTGCCCATTCTCTTGAGCCCAGACCTCAACACTTCTGTTGGCTTCTGTAAGCTACCCAACATTCTGTCACTAAATTTCTTTTCTACCTAAATGAGCCAGAATTGGTTTCTATTACTTGTAACTTCAAAACTCTGATAGGATCACATAAATCGGGGAAGGGGGTACTTAAGAGGTATTTTACATTATCCTTATATCATATATGAGGATGAAATTCTTTAAAAGCTACATGGCCCCTAATATTGGTTGCACTGGAGAGCTTAAAAATAATTAGGATCTCTACCTTTACCTCTACCCCTAGTTATTTCCAAGGTTCTGAAATACTAAATCAGGGCTGGGGGGTGGTAGAGCAGAGGCCCACACATGCCCCCCCCCCCCCCCCCCGCTAAAGTTTTGTAGGTAATTCGAATGCAGATTCTCAGAAGTCTGGCATTTGGGTTTCTAAGCAAATGAGAGTGATATGAACCATTAAATAATTTGTCTGGTTGTCTAAAGTATTTTCAATCTCCTCTGTCTCAGGCCAAATCTGATCAACCTACAGGTGTCTACGGCGTGAATCTCACCTCCCAGTCTTATTAGCACATAACTTCTCCCCAAACCCACAAAACCCTGTGCCCCCCCTCCGCCAAACTTTACTCTTTCACTCCTGGGAAGGCACTTCCATTCTCTCTGCCTGTACAGATCCTACTTATGCATCAAGGTCAATTTAAGAATGGCTTCTCTCAGGGCACCTGGGTGGCTCAGTTGGTTGAGCATCTGACTCTTGATTTCGGCTCAGGTCATGGTTCGTGGGTTTGAGCCCTGCATGGGGCTCTGTGCTGCCCGTGCAGAGCCTGCCTGGGATTCTCATTCTCATTCTCATTCTCATTCTCATTCTCATTCTCATTCTCATTCTCTCTCTCTCTCTCTCTCTCCCTCCCTCCCTCCCTCCCTCTGTGTCTACCCCTCCCCCATTTTCTCTCTCTCTCCCTCTCTGTCAAAATAAATAAACTTAAAAAAAAAAGAGAGAAAGAGAATACCTTCTTTCACGAACTCTTTCCTTTGCATTCCAACCTAGGATTTTTCATAAAGTTAAATTTCAGAGCTGGAAGCATCCTCTAGTAAGCACATGCCATCCATGTCATGTCATTAGTTCACATGCTCCTTTCATTAGAATTAATTTCTTTCAAATAATTTTATTTCAATTTTCATTGTCTTTATACTTTATCTCTCCAAGTCCATAAGTTTCCCTTCAGCAACTCTAGACAGACATAGTTGGTGCTTAGTATCACTAAGGTTAACTTACCACACACTGAGTTCCCTCATTCTCAAGCAGTGTTATTTCTTGGGAAGAAAAGTAAAGCTTAATCCATTCTAGAGATCTCTCTCTGTTGGAACCATTGCAGACATTTTTACAGATACTAAAATCTGTCTGGTTCTTAATCTAGTCTGGAACACAAGGTCAAAAACCCTGCCATTCTCAAAATGACAAATCCTGAAGCATTTTCACTACCCAGAGCAGCAGGAGAGGCAGGAAAGACAATCCCTGCCTTTGAGCAGACAGAAAAACATCCTGTGACTTACATGTACCAACTTGTTCACCCAAACAATTCCTGGCACTGAGAAGTGGCCACTGAAGGGCAGAGGGTGTGAAATGATTTTCTAATGGGCCATTAGAGCTACTTTAGTCAGGAAATTTAGAAGTGATATATTTCTATGGGAATCCCGACTCCCCCCATCTCTACCCTACCCCTGCTGCCCAAAGTAAGCCTTTCATTGTGTTATGATAGAATAAAGTATTTCTTCTACCCATGGTGATTCTATTTGGAGCCACTGAGCAGAAAGGTAAAGCAGAAAGAGGGTAATACAATAATATTGGTGATGAAGAGACCAATAAGTTTGCCCAATAAGTTTGTATAGGAGAAAGTGCAAACAGAATTATGCTCATCTTACAGATGGAGAAGTTGAGGCATTGGAGGTTGAAGTGATCTAGTGAAGAGGTGGGGCCCCCTGGGCATTCTGGGGGCCTCAATCTGTCATCTGTGGAAGCAGCAGGATGGCTGACGTCACGGACATTTTCGTGCCAGAGCTTCGGCACTATTATTTGGGTGAAATGCGGTCTGCACTTCACACATGTGGGCATTAGATTTTTGTTGTTCTATGAAGACACCCCAGAACTAAGGCCCCTGAGACTTAAAATAAGTGGCTCTGGTCAAGGAGCACGGAGTCTGCATTGGGCGTGGTCTACATACTTAACCTTCATGGTACCCCTCCCCCCATATTAGTCAGCCAGTTTATGCAAAAAGCCTCCATGTTCTCATCCATAAAGTGAGGGCTCTGGGTCTGGGACAACAGGTCTACAGCAGTGGTTTCAAACACAGCTGATCAGAAGAATAATCTGGGGAGACTTTTATCCGAAGAAGAAAAAAAGAGACAGCTTTGTAAGATGACACATGTTCATCACATACAAGATTTAAGCAAAGACAAGCAGCATACAGAAGAAATAAAAGAGATCCCCAATCCCCATTACCCACTGGTGACAGGACAGCAGTGATGCAAAAACATTCTGAAACAGGTGACCAACGTGTGAGGAATTCCTTTGCTCCTTTTACAAGTACAACTCTAGACCCTCACTGAGAACGGAGATTGGGGCATGGCAATCTGTATCTTACCAAATGCCTCTTGTGACACAGCCAGAGTCAACGGCTGGCTTTTAGGAACGAGGGCACTGATGGTAAATAGGGAGTCTTCTTCCATAGATGGGTAATAAAGCAACACGTTTTTCATGGAGCAGTCTCCTGGTCATGAGGTGTCATCTGTGTCTCCTCAAGGCTGGGATTGCCACTCTTGAGGGTACAGGGAATTGGCTCCGGAAGTAGAAACAGTAAGAAAGAATTAAAAGAAAAACAGAGAGTAGAGATAGTAAGAGTCACCTTGTAATGGCCTTGCACTGTGCCATCCCACCTGCCACAACCACACACACATCCTTCCTCAGAGATGACCCCTATCCCAGGGGAGCAGAGGTGGTCTCAGGTAGGCAGGGCCTGGAAGTATGGAAGCTGAGGTGGGTCACTGCAGGGGACCAGGTCAGGGAGAAGGGGACATAAGGGAATCTAGTCAAGGCGAGCCCAAAGACTGAGAGACTATCTTGTGATTATTCAGCCTTAGACATGAGAGAGAACACGGAATGTGGGTCCGTGGAATATTCCTTAAGACTTATTCCATATTACATCCTCGGTTCAATTACCTCTCTCCTGGGAAGATAGGGCTAAAATGGCAGAAACAGATGACAAAGAAGATGGCAGTAACTGGTGACCGGAAGGATCCTTTCTTCACTAGGAGTTAATAGACTGGGTTTGGGATGCCAATCTCCTGGGAGTTTGATTAGCATAAGTCAGTCTCCAGGCAGTTGATAACCTCTGGTAGATGGACAAAATTGGATTCCCAGATCTCTGTGGCCACTCTATGAGGCCACCAGCAGGCCACATGACATAAGTGGTTTGGGCCAAGGTCTGTAGTACCTTTAGGAGGTACCAGGTCAGGACTGGGGTATCTGAGATTATTAAAGAAACTTGCTTGGGCTGTGGAGGCGCAGTGACTTTTTCCCCCCGCCATACTCTGCCAAAGTACCTTTCCCTAATTCGCAAACATCCCTGAAAATCTTACAAAGACATACCACTTGCATCATTTAATTACACATGTAATAAATCACCCTCGGGGAAAGAGGACACAGAGCTCCTCAGGGCAGAGCATAAGGTCACCACGCACACATGGGGATCGGATGGTCGCCCTGCCCTCCCCAGGCAGCGGCAGTGTTCTTCCCAGCTCGCCTGGCACACACCAGCCCCAGAGCTCAGGAAGTGACCCCTCACGGAGCAGCAGCTGCAGCAGCTTCCCAGACAAGGCATTCCCACGACAGAGCCATTGAGGGACACCCATCTGCTACTGAGCCCTTTATCTTGATGGCCTCTCCCAGGCCTGAGCCTCCACCGCATTCACTCGCCAGCCTGGCAACTACTCTGAGGCTCCAGAAGACCAAACACAGGACCCTTGGAAGCAGGTGAAGTCTTTTGAGATTCTCCCACCTTCCCTGTCCTGGGGCATCTCTTCCCACAACCAAGTATTACAATAATTAAACTATTATCTATAATGGAGATTGATTAAAATTATTAGAAGTGAGTTTGGAAAACACAGGCCTTTATGTGAATTGCTGTGGGCTAGAGCCTGGCTACTGTGAATTTGTTAGAAACGCAGAAACATCAGGCTCCACCTGGACTCACTGCACAAGAATCTGCATTTTATCCCCAGGTGACTCACAGGTTGGAACACACCCTACTGTCCTGAGTTAGTATTTTTCTCCTGGTAAATAAAGATCTAAATATTAAATGGTGTGAGTAGACATTTTTTCAAAAAACATATCCAGACGGTTAACAGACACATGAAAGGATGCTCAACATCACTCATCATCAGGCAAATACAAATCAAAACCACGATAAGATACCACCTCACACTTGTCAGAATGGCTAACATTAACAACTCAGGCAACAACAGATGCTGGCGAGGATGCAGAGAAAGAAGATCTCTTTTGCACTGCTGGTGGGATTGCAAACTGGTGCAGCCGCTCTGGAAAACAGTATGGAGGTCCCTCAAAAAGTTAAAAATAGAACTACCCAAGATCTAGCAATTGTATGACTAGGTATTTATCCAAAGGATACAAAAAGACAGCTTTGAAGGGGTACATGTACCCCAATGTTTATAGCAGCATTATCAACAATAGCCAAACTATGGAAACAGCCCAAAGCCCGAATGTCCATCAACTCATGAATGGATAAAAAAGGTGTATACTGATACACAGACACTGGAATATTATTCAGCCATCGAAAGGAATGAAATCTTGCCATTTGCAATGACATGGATGGAGCTAGAGTGTATTATACTCAGCAAAATAAGTCAATCAGAGAAAGACAAATACCATATGATTTCACTCATATATGGAATTTAAGAAACAAAACAGATGAACATATGGGAAGGGAGGAAAAAGGAGAGAGGGAAACAGACTATGAGACTCTTGACGATAGAGAAGAGAGGGTTGATGGAGGGATGTGGGTGGGGGATGGGTAAATGGGTGATGAGCATTAAGGAGAGCGCTTGTGTTGAGCACTGGGTGTTATATGTAAGTGATGAATTACTAAATTCTAATTCTGAAAACAATATTACACTATATGTTAACTAGAAATTAAATAAAAATTTGAAAAAAAAATGAAATGGTAGTCTTTAAGATAGGCATTCTTTTTCTTTTCTCTTTTTTTCTTTTTTATACCATGGACCTCTCTGGCTGTCAGGTAAAATCTCACTATTTTTAAATGCATAAAATATCTAGGATTACAAAGAAAACCAATTATGTGAAACAGAATACCCTAAATGTTTTTAAATGTATACAATAACACATTTTATTAACACATTAAATAAGAATATCTAGCAACAAGTTTATTAACTGGTATATTTTCAAAGTTGTAATGTGCATAATATTGGAAGGTATCTACTACAAATAACATGCACCATTTTTACTGGTGCCAGGCATGGGGACTGCTAATACTATAGTACTTTGACCCTAAATCAATTATTGAAGGAAACACTAAATTCAACTACAGTTTAGTGACAACAAACATTTTATTTTCCTCCCTGCCAGGTTCATAGTCCCCCTTTATTAATAGAATCGAGGTTAAGAATAAGAGATGCTTAGGGATCTTACACAAAACGAGGTAAAAGTTGTGCCCCATATCTGTCTGACTGTCTGATCTTAGTTTGAACAAAGATGGCCAAATCACTTCCTTCTCCAATAGAGACTGCATTTGCCTTTTTGGCTTCTGTCCACTGGCTTTGATGCAAGTTCCTACCAGAGATGAGCACTTAGATGTTTAAGAAGTACGTCTGATCAAATCCTTTAGGTTGGGGTCCCAAATATTTCTGAAACAGACATGCCAGGCTACATTCTGAATACCATTGCACAACGTAACTAAAACAATCCCATTTTGTAGGAAGCTGCTGTCTCCATCTGCATAGGTACTTCCCTACAAATGTGGATTTAATATAAATTACTGACACTGAGTTCTGAAACATTCTCCCTGCTCTGCCAGAGAGCCTGGGGCAGGCTCTCTCTCTCTTGGATCATAAGCACCTTTTCAGGGTACTTTTCTTGCCAAGAATAAGCAACACTTCCCACAGCCATGTCAACCGTGGTTCTCAAAATAAGATCCATTTTCAGAAAAAGCCAAAATCGATTTGTCTCTGAATTTCAAAACTGTACATCCAAGGCGTCTACACCGCTCTGCAGGCCATTTCCCCCTCCTACTAACTGAAGTGCCATGAAAGCAAAATGGAACTGAACACATCAGCCTTGGGGGAATTCATCTGACACTTGGTTTGAACTCTCACAGAAAAGTCGCTACTACACAATGAAGCATTTCTCTAACAAACACAAATCATGTGAGCATGTTCGAGCCACATGTTTACAAAAGGAAGAAAGACCTACAAACTTGAGACCCAGTCTTACATAAAGATTTCTGCTCAAAAATAGCCATGTCTCCAGGTGCACGGAAACGCCATGAGTTAGTTTCCATTTGCAGCCCTTCTCCTGGACACACGCACACACACTAGTCACTCACACTTAGCTTTTCTTTACCTAGGTGTGCTCATCTGGAAAAGAGTGCTAAACCTTACATTTCAAACACCCTGCAATTACCTTTATCTAGTTCTCCACCTATCCTGGTTCAGGGGCAGGTAATGTAGGAGGTGGTTATAAGAAAGAAAATAGGCTGGGAGCAGAAGAAACCTCACAGATTTGAGGGTCAATCTGTGGATAAGAGTCTATCACAGTAAATTGTATCAGAGAAAAAATGTTTTTAAAATTTAGCACCGTATTATTCACTGTCATCGAGCCTAGAAAGGTGATTCTTTGCAAGGTTTGAGATCTTAGCTTTGAGACTGCTTTGGTTTTAGAGTAACCCAGAGGTTGCTGCTGGAGCGCATAAAGAACCCACAGTAAAAAGACTAAAGCGGACGGCAGATTCTCTCCCCACCCTGAAATCCCAACGGCAACAAATGTAATTAATTAAGCCACCAGAACACTGTAGAGATGACTCATGCTTCTCCTAGTGAAAGTTTCAAATAACTGACTCTACTCACTTAAAGATGAAGTGTTGAATTTTTGTTACCATAAGAAACGCATTAAGAATGTCTAATTAGTTATAGACATAAGAATGTCTAATGCCTCAGCATTATGCCAACAGCAGAATTTCCACCACACAAAGTTTCATGGGGCCACTGAGACCTCCATAAAATCCTCACCCACCAAGATGCCCCTAGGTACCTTCTCAGCTGCAGCATTCAGTTCTCCTTCAACATTCTTTGACTGACTTGAGGGAGAAACTGAAGTCAGGCAAGTTCTAGCCTGTCAAAAGGATTGTGCAAAGGACTTAGCTTCCCAAACCCAAACTGCAGCCTTCATTTCTGCCACCTTCTCCCCTGCAGTGATTAGAGGCAATTTTCTGTTTTCCCCCTCTGGGTCTTTACTGCTCTCCTGCCAAAACTGTCTTGCATCTGCTACAATAAAATACCTGCGATGTTTTCTAAAGCCAGCAGCTTACTGCCAACGTTCAACCCTCTACCCCACAGGCAGTGGTCTGGGAACTTTAGTCAAAGTGTTGCAAGGTGAATGCTAAGGTGGAATTTGGCTAAGGCCAAGGCATGGTTCCTTGGAGGGCAGACCCTCCTGTGGCTGATGGAACCAGCCTGCAGGAGAAAAGAACACTTTTGTTAAAGAGGCAGAAACAAGAGCAAGAGGTATGAGGATAGGGTTGTTATCCATCAAGAGTACCATGATGAATCCAGAGAGTCATGCCATTCAAAATGAAGGTCACCTATGGTGCCTTTGAATTCCCTCCCACTTTTCCCTGGCGTGGGCACTTCCAAGTGTGTTCTTATTTGGGTGGGAAGTGAAATTGATCACTGCCGGCCCCCCCCCTTTTTTTTTTGGAGGGGGAGGGAGGAGAGACTGTAAGAATGTTCAAGCTTTTGTTGAAAGGGCAAGGCTTGGGAAGATATAATTTAGAAATAGAAAGCTATCTACTCTTCAAGGAAGAAATGTGCAAATGTTTTTTTGCCCCCACAGTCTGAGTTGTCACACTGAAATAGAGGCTTTTGAACTGAACTGATTCTCAGGGACCACTCTGGCTGATCCTCAGACTCACCCTACTCTGCCAATTTCCAACTTGGTTTCCATCTTTTAATTTGGGAAGAAAACTAGAGTGGAAATTAGAAAGGCAAAGAAGACAGTCCCAAGTGTCTTGCTTTAAGACACCTGATAGCCTCCAGACCTCAAAGTTACCAAAAATACAAAGTAATGCTTCTCTTTTACCAAAGGCATCACTCTCGGTCCTCCTAAGTGCCAAGTTTCTCTGGTGTATGTAAAATATAGTTATATTGCTTCTTCAGGAAGAGACCATAAAAAGGCAGGCAGATCTAGAGTCCCAGGTCCATTGCTGTCTTGACCTACTTACTGCCCAGGGACCTTGTATCTAAGGCGAGACTGTGTGAGCTCACCCTGTGCCCGACTGAGGCCATCTGTGGAATGCAGTGTAGTGTGGGTGCATGCCCACGCACACCTAGATTTAACAAACCACGGTCACATAACGCAAAGGGCCAATCAGCAGAATAGGACATCAGAAGATGTCTTCGTAGGGCACACTCCGCCCCCTCCTTTGCTAAGCAGAGCAGGTATCATGTGAGTGAAGAAGGATGCTACCACCTTCTTCCCTGGCCACTGAGGAAACAGCAGAGCTCCAGTCAGGACATCCAAGGTGACAGGGATGTTGTGCTATACCCCCTGACTCCCACGGCAGGCAATGTTTGAAGTTGAGAGGGTACACTGCCTCCTGAAGTTCTTAAGAGGGACACAAAGCTATACAAAAGGGACCCCTGCCAGCCACTGAGAGGTGAAATTATTAATTCCCTTTCATGGACATGATCACAAGCTTCCCTTGCTAACTCAGAATCATAACTTCTATTTGCTTGGCCATTTCTCTCTTCTAGATTTTATGTACTTTTGTACACATAGGCAAACATTTAGGTTGGTCATTTATCCCATTCACCATCAGGGAAAAGTTGATGAACAGAAGTCAGATTCGAGTCCTGTTCAGATAGCCAAAGGGAGGGGGGGCAGATACTCCAGCTATGAGCTGACACACTTGCCCTCCCAATAGTCTATAAATGAGTTGGCTGATGAAGGGCTGCTTGTGGCTTATCCTCCAGTTTAGCTCATGATCATATTTTGACTGCTTGGCTGCCTCTGTCTCTTTATGAGCCAACTTGGTCGCGTGGCTCAGAACCGAAAAGGTCCCTCATGCTACTTTGAGACACCAGGTAGCTCGAGAGCTCTTAGATACACACGGCCAACCCATGCAGAGGAAGAGGTTACTCACCCTCTAACCATGGCCTTCTGGGAACCCAAAGCTGACCCTTCACCCCAGAGCCTGTGCCCCATTAAATCTGGCCACCGAGCACCACACCCTCTTGGGCAAGCTTCATAAATCGCCTCACGTGCTGTGATTCCTAACTGCTCCTTGCTTGGGGAGTCCAGGCCTCAGCGTGCTCTGCTTCTGGTTGAGTTTCAGCACTTACGCAAGTCAGGTTTCTGACTATGTCTGAAATTCCAGTGCATACAGGAATAGCAGGTTGCTTAATCTCTAAATTCAGAGCCAAACTTTTTTCTAAATACAGACAAAGGTGCTGCCTGGATCACATGGTAGATTAAAGGACCCACCCTTGCCAGTTCTGACAGGCCGACTTGTCAAGTACATTGCTGCCATCTTGTTTTCCAGCCCCGAACTCCCATGGGACACCATACTATACATATTTTCATACTTCCTCACTTGTTTCCATCTGTCAAACTGGGCCCCACCCCCATTCTTCTCCACTGACAGCATCCAATTTCCAAATACAGGACACTAGACAGTGAAATGTCTTGGAGAGAAAAAAATTAATACTGGCCATTTTATTTTTCTTCTTAAACTACAATCTTCTTGTAAGAAACTCTTCTGTGTTTCTGCAGTAGACAGTAAGCTACTTACTTATTGCTCCATATCCAGGCCTGCAGTTTTGATACAAGTTAAACATGAGCAAGGTCACCAGATTTTCCTCTTCCCTTATTAGAAAGGACATTAACAATGAAATACTGTGCTGGGTTGAGGAGAACTCCATGTCCAGGGAAAGGCCGGTGGACCTATAGTATGCTTTCTTGGATAGCAATAAAGGAACACTGTTCTGGATATGAGAAAACATGATACTCATTTCACTCTCTTTTTTATTACAGAAAACATCTTTTTTTCCCAAGTCTGATAGCAAACAACACAGATTGTAGAATTCTGGCCAGCATTCAGTCCACAAAAGAGAAACAAGGAAGTGAATCATTTTTGTGTAAGTTAGCGGAGTTTTGTTCCCCATCAGACTCTTTCAGCAGGGGGCACCGTCACCATGTGGTGGGTCTCCCAGATGCCTTCACCAGAAGGTTCACCAACAAGGGGAAAGGAGGAAAATCCAACCACAATGCACAGTTCATCTGATGTTTCTTTCCCATTGATTGGACCCTGAAGAAAATCTTCCAATTTTCCTGCTCCTGAGTCCACCCTTCTGGAGGCAATAATGCCTTTTAACAGACTGAGAAACTAAAATCAGTTTCCAAAACAACAGCTCATTCAAACTGTCGAGAACTTGAGCTGTGTCAACAACCCACTGAGCATTCTGGTCACGAGTGATATTAAAAATCAGAGGTCAGCAACTATTTTCTCTAAAGCGTCATAGAGAAACTATCTTAGGCTTTGCAGACCTTATCTGTCTCTGTCCTGTATTCTTGTTTCTTTAGCCCTTTAAAATGTACAATACACATCTAGCTCCCAAGCCCTCTGAATACAAGCTGAGGCAGGCTGGGTTTGGTGCACAGGCCACAGTGGGCTGACCTCTGACTGCTTCCAGAATGGATCCGAAAAAGGAGTCTGTCCCCCAGTTCAGCCTAAATCACAGCAAAAGCACCTAGAACAGGCACGTAAAGGATGGGAGACAAAGGCGCCCCACCCAACTGATGGAGAGTCAGCCAGAAAGGAGACTTGGGGGCAGTGGGAACAGGAGAGACTGTCCCCCCTCCCCTCTACATACTGGCTGTCACTTTGGAAGGCAGAGAAGTCAGAGAGAACAAGAGAGCAGCGATAAGGTATGGGCTTGCCTTGGCTAAGCACAGCCCTCCAGGCCTAAAATGCAAAGCCAGAAGATTTGGCTTCCCCAGCCTGACGGATGGACTCAGCCAGCCAGTAAGCAAAGCAGCTCTCACATCAACCTCCTCAGACACACCCCTGTGGCTAATATGGCATTCTCCAAAGCTCCACTCCAAGGGTGCCAGTATTCAGGCAGGACTATTCCACTGAAATCTTAAGTTCTCTATCTAATTCTGATGCTTCTGTCACTCTGACCACCCACACCATTTCTGATTGCCCCCAAGTCAGCTCAATTCCACTACTCTGACCACTTCGCTGGGGGGAAATGCATGTCCAATTATCCGGCACCTATCAGAAGCAAGGCCTGGCAATGGCTCCAAAACCCAGGCTTGAGCTGCTCTTTATTCTGTTCCTCTTCTCATCTCACAAGCCCCAACAATGGAAAGGATGCTCTGAGACTTAGCTGTAACCACGGGAACCACAGATCTGTCTTTAAATTATCCTTGCGTGTGGCCGCAACCCATGGCCCTCCACATTTATTTTCTACTTCTGAGCATGAAGACATTACTGTGACAGTTTCCAATCCTCTGACCCTCATCTCCCCCCTGCCCCCACCATGACAAATATTTAGATCCACACTTTACTTTCCAATTCCCTGACTTAGAAGCTGAGCAAAGCAAGCCTGCCTTAATGGAGAAAACATTAGTGCATTCAGGCTTCACTCTGGATCCCCGTCAATTTCGAGATATTTCACAGCTGTTGTACATCTACTTCCTTTCTTGCAAAAGCCAGCAAAAATTAGCAAGCACCTTGTTGGCACTGAAATATAAAAATACAACAACGGTCAAGCCTGAAAATCAGTTTCTGGTTGGCTATCTTCAAACTATTTGTTCTAAAACAGTGCCTGAAGTTCATTTATCATCTGCCAAGTTTAAAATCAGTTTTAATTCAATGCTGCATGGTTTGGTAGGATTGTTTTCAAAGCAACCTCCAGAATATAAGTCATTTGGTCATCAAAGTAGTCACTGAGAAAAAACTCTTGCTTGGGCAGCTATCAGCACAATTCATGCTAGGTCTGTTTCTGATGTCAGTATTATCTACTCGTTTCTTATATGCTTAAAAAAAATGCAAACATATAAGTTGTGTTCGGAGAGAAGACAGGGTTCTCTCCCCAGCTCGGGTCCCCTCCTACCTGCTTCTGAGCTGATCAGGTGAGCCTCTACTGTGCTTCACACCCACTTGAACAGGATAGGCTCCAGAGTTTGTCGTGCTTCATTTCCCTTCTCCATTCAGTCCTTTAAAGTCCTGGGTTATTAGCTATCAACAAAAATGTGAGCCATGCCAGGGCGTGCTCTGACTTCCTGCCTGCTTCCCATGCTCTACTGAGCTTAGGAGCAGATTTTCTCTCTCCTCCTCCAGCTTCACCTCCTGCGCTCGAGGGCCCCACCCACAGCACTCAGATCATTTTTCATTTATGAGTGCATCCAGCGAAACTGTGTGTAAGAGAATGAGCCAACCCCTGCCCTGCCAGTGTCCTGGAACCACGCTGCTAAAGGCGGCTTTAATTTTCCAGGAGTATGGGGGAGCATTAGCTTGTGGCAGAAATCATCTGGGGTTTCCTCCTGCAGGTATCTGCAGACCAGACTTCCATCCACAAAGGACCCACACCTTGGTGATGGAGTTGTAAGAGCATCAGTACGCAGATGCCACAACCTGAAATACCTTGAAGATTTCAGGCACGAGACAACAAAAATACACTAAAAATGTGAAGCCAGGATGATCAGTGAAGAAACAGCACCCAGTGACCTATTTTACTTTGCACTTATTAAAAGGCCAGGTTTCTTACTGCATTTAAATGGGAATAAAAACTGAGACTTTAAATAATATTATAAAGAAGCCCACTGGTAAGTAAAAGACCATTTGTGTGTGTGGTTTTTTTTTTAATGTTTATTTATTTTGAGAGAGAGAGAGAAACGGGAGGGGCAGAGAGAGAGAGAAAGGGAGAAGAGAATCCCAAGCAGGCTGCATGCCAAGAACACGGAGTCCGACGTGGGGCTTGATCTCACGAACCACGAGATCATGACCTGAGCCAAAATCAAGAGTCAGATGCTTAACCCTCTTAACTGACTGAGCCACCCAGGTGTCCCAGTAAGAGACCATTTGTAAAAAAAAGAAAAAAAAAGGAGCCCATTGCCATGATGATCCCTAATCTATAAGTTTCCTACTCCAACAACACTTGCATCTTCCATTCTGGACCACTACTTGCAAAAATAGAGATTATGAACCAGCTCCTGAGAACACTTACCCAGCCAGAATGTCAGCAGCTATAAAGATGATAAGATTTTATCAGGAAATAGAATTTTTACAAATAGGCTCCCCCAAACCAATACACATGTATCATGACTTCCACTACGTACAAAATTCACCTTGTCTGCAGCTGGAGCAAAAGGGGTCATTCATGTACCACCAACCAGGTCCTGAAAACCCTATGGCCTTCGGAGTAGATATGAAAATTTGCACAAAGCCATTAAAATGGGAATGTGTTATTATGAAAATACTGACAGTCTTTTAGTAGCTGTTCTTGTCAGGAACGAAGAAAGGAGCAATTCCTCTGCTCATTGGCAGGCATGCTCGGGTCAGGCTTTAGAGTTAATGTTGGTCTGTTTTCACTCTCATCATTTATTTTAGAGTTTTTGTTTGTTTTTTTTTTTTAATTTTTTTTTTTCCAACGTTTTATTTTATTTTTGGGACAGAGAGAGACAGAGCATGAACGGGCGAGGGGCAGAGAGAGAGGGAGACACAGAATCAGAAACAGGCTCCAGGCTCTGAGCCATCAGCCCAGAGCCCGACGCGGGGCTCGAACTCACGGACCGCGAGATCGTGACCTGGCTGAAGTCGGACGCTTAACCGACTGCGCCACCCAGGCGCCCCTTATTTTAGAGTTTTATCCAATATGGATTTCCTCCTATGTTTCCTCGTGTTGTCTAAAGCTAGTCCCAATCACCAGGGGAAGTTCTTAAGTTTAAAAAATTGCTTTTTAATTTCCCTATATTGAAAAGCTGATGATTTAGGATCCAGACTTAAAGTCTGCTTCTTTCTTTAATTAGATGGTTACAATGTCCCCTAAGAAAAAAATGCTATACATCTTCATATGTTTCAAGTGGGTTCTAGTCATCTAGTCTAGTCTAAGATCACATCCTTGAAAAAAAGTAGGTGATCTGCTTTTTACAGAGCAGACCCAGAGAAGCAAGACACAAAGTCACTGGTAAATACATGATGTGTCACTGGCAGGGCAAAAAGAACTGACGGGAAGATCAGTTCCTAGTCTCTAAGCCCGAAAAGGGAACCCCGGACGGGTTCCAGTTTTCCCATGCCAACCAGGAGCCTGAAGGTTGATTACATGGGTGCCCTTCTGGGATTCACCTCCCTAGTTCCAGGACAGTGGACTCGCTCTGAGTTTAAGCTAAAAGGAGGGTTTCTGTTCTTTAAAAAAAAATTTAAGGAGTGAGGGAAAAAAAGGAGGTTAAAATTTTCTTGATCCATAACCAACTAGTCTTAGAGGTAAAGTTTGCCTATATTCGCTGCAGTGTTAGTTTGTGAGATGGCCAAAAATCGATGGTGAAACCAGTTATTCTGCCCGCCTCCTGTTCTCTCAACCAAGGGTGGATAATATATATTATATAATTTTGCTTTAAGGGGAATTGCTGTTACATTTACTCATAGAAGTAGCCATGCAGCCTGTACTAGACAAATACACAAGCCATTAGAGGCATCTAACCATCCAAGGTTCTGGGGAAGAGGAGATTTGGGTCAAACCTCCCATGGTAGAATTGGAGCTCTGCTTTCTTCTCTCACTTTTACACCTAAGGCTCTCCCATGAGCAAAAGCAGAAGGGTAACACACAAAGGCAGCATCAGAAGGACATGGAGCTAGAGAATGTTCCAGAAATCCCTAACAGAGAAAGAAATCAACAAGCCAAAGGACACTCTGGATACACACCCCACAGAATTGAAAGCAGGGACACAAATGACTATACGTACAACCACGTTTACAGCAGCAATTCCCAAAAGGTCGAGGCAACCCAAGTGCCCATTGACTAATTAATGGATTAAAAAAATGTGGTATATACATAAAATGGAATATTACTTAGCCCTAAAGAGGAGATTCTGATGCATGCTACGACAGGGATGAACCTCGAAGACATTATGCTAAGTGAAGAACACGGGCACAAAAACATAAATGTCCCCTGATTCCTCTTATGTCAGGTACCTAAGGGTAACCAGATTCACAGGGACAGAAAGTAAAATGGTGAATGCCAAGGGCTGGAGAGAGGGGAGAATACAGAGTTATTGTTTAATGGGTACAGAGTTTCAGTTTTGCAAGAGAGGATGTTCTGGAGACAGATGGTGGTGGTGGTCAGACAACAATGTGGTCACATCTAATGCCATAGAACTGCATACTTAAAAATAGCTAAAATGGTGGGCAACTAGGTGGCTCAGTCACTTGAGCATCCAACTTTGGCTCAGGTCATGATCTCGTGGTTCATGAGTTCAAGCCCTGCATCAGGCTCTGTGCTGACAGCTTAGAGCCTGCTTTGGATCCTCTGTCCCCCCCCCCCCTCTCTGCCCCTCCCCTGCACGGTCTCTCTCTCTCTCTCTCAAAAATAAACATTAAAAAAAAAAAAAGGAAAAAAAATAGCTAACATGGTAAATTCTATGTTACATACACTTTTATAAAGCTAATGGAACCTGCATCTTCTCTGCAATTGCCCCTTGGCCAGTCTTATGACTATCATGCTTCATATTATTAAAGCCACAAAGTGAAAAGACTACCCCTTGCCAATTCATAAATGACTTGACAACAACAGGAAGCACTAAAATTGCCTCTTTCTTTTCCCCATCCCCCAGAATGTTGTGAACTCCACCCATGGGCTCAGTTTGTTTCTATATTCTGTGATGGGAGAGGATAATGTCAGTACTGATGGGCAACACCCTCAGACTTGTTCAAGCACGGACAGCCCTGGCCTGGAAATGTGAACAAATGGCTCCCTTCCAACTTGGCCACCAAGGCAGCTCTCGTGGAGTTCACACACCCCTCTCACCTCCCTCAACTCCAGCAGCACCTACTGATACCATCATGTTTTTTTGGTCCTTACTTGTATACAGAACTGGTTTTTGTTTGTTTTTGCAATTGAATCTGAGACCAAAAGTCCGGTGGACGGAGCGGCTTTCAGCTCTCTGATCAGCCCTTCTCAGTCTCCATGCTCAACTTGCCTCCTCCCTGCCGGCAACCAGGTGAGACCAGAATGGGCATGAGAGTCTCTCCCCCCGCCTCCCTGGGTCACAACCTCACTGCCAAGCATCTACAACCAAGTGAGAGCCTCTTGCTCTTCAATCTCCATCTTCTTCTAGAGCTTCAGACCCAGACCTCTGCCTGCCTCCTGCCCTGTTCCACCTGCATGGCAGGTAGCATCTCACACTCAGCGTGCCCTGAAATAAAAACCATCATGCTCTCCCTCAAACCAGCCCATCCTCCTATATTCCCTCTTTTAATTAATGCCCACCCCTGGTCACCCAGCATTCGAGTCCCCACCCACCGCCCTCTTTCCTTCGCACTTGGTGGTTGGTTGGGTCCTGTCTGCTCCACTTTGTACGTCTTTTGTTGTCCCCTCCCCTGTATTTTGTCATGTTTAGGGTCTTAATTCCAAACTCTTCTCTGTTCCTCAGTTGCCTACCCCTCCAATCTATCCTGCACACAGAGACATCCGCTGGCAAGTATGTAAGATCTGCTTGATAATTTCTCACTGCTCTAATAATTTCTCATCGCCCGAAGGATGAAGCCTAAATATCTTTACTCTTGATCTAGCCCCATTGCCTGCATCGTGAAACACACTGGCTACTGCTCTTTTTCATCTGTTTATGCTTCTCACATATACCAGTGCTTTTCAACAGGGCAAGATTTTACGCCCTGTGGGAAGGAGGAGGGCTTGCTACTGACATCTAAAGGGTAGAGGTAGTGCTAAACATCCGACAATACGCAAGACAGCCCTCTGCAACAAACAACAGAGGATATGGGTTCTTACGGCGTTGGATTACACTGCATTTATTACCACAATGGCTTCCCACTCTGGGGCTGCAAGCATGCATGTTGTCAGGTGCAGAAAGTTACATGAATGAGACAAGCAGGTTAGGCAAGAGCAACAGGGGTGGTGAAAACTGGAGCAGCCATCTCTGTCCTTAAGAACTCAGAGTCAACATTCCAAAAACCCTGAGCTGAACCACTGCAGCTTCTACAAGGCTCGTGAGCAGAGGTGAGGACTGCTCACTTCCCTGGCACTTGCTCCATTGAAAGTGCTGGATCAACATTTACTGGAAAGTTCCCTTTTGTATTTCTTTCAGAGTGCTACCTTCCCCTAAGTTCTAGCAAATAAATGGGAAAACAGGACAAAGCTCTCTTCATGTCAGATCCTTAAAACAGTTTCACTGTCCTTTTGAATGTTTTTTTCTCAAGGGTTCTTTGTACAATTCCTCATTACCCTATTCCAGTTTTCCCACAAATACATTCAACAAAGTGCCAGTTTGAGAAGATGCCCTGTGGAAGAAGGGCTCCACGGTCCTCCAATACGTTTGAGAAGTGTTGCAGACTAGCTCTCCCTTTAACTAGTGCATCCAGATCTTACTTTATCAAACAGCTCCCACCCCTTTCTATAATATAGCTGATTAATAGCAAACAAGTGTGTTGAGGACTTTTCAAACACTCTCCAGCATTCTCCTTGGCCATCTGATTTGCCCTTCCATCCAGATGGGGCACTCTTTGGTTTAAACTTGCACATGGGTGCAGGAAAGTTCCAGCTGCCCCTAACTCCGTCCCCATCTCTGAGGCCAGGATGGGTCTTCTCCCCACTTTTCCCATCTTCATAACTTGCCTCCACATCTACAGGAATGTGGGCACATTGAAACTTCCCAGCTTTCTTCGGGAAGGAGCTGTCTTAGGAAAAGATGGAGGGAGGAAATAAGACTATGCTATGGTCAGTGTTTGCAGTCGAATAGGAGGTACCCACTGGCATGCCCCAAGGACTTGGGATCTTGGACAATGACACGTGATTCTTAGGCCCAGCCTTACAGAATCAAGGCCCATTGATGAGGATTATGTCAGTCCATTCAAAAAGAAAAGTGTGTCTCTTCTGCACCCAGATGGAGGAAAGGACCAATCATTTTGGACAAGGAAAGTCTAACGTCAGAGGAGTAGAAAGTCTTTATGACACACACCACCAGAGACACGTTTGCCATACTCCTCCACAGACAGGTGGACCAGCCCATGCCCTGACTTCAAGGCATTTGTACCTCCTCAGACCCTAGCCAAGGACAAACTGCTTAGACCAACCAGCCACTGGTCTTAGCCACAAGAGTGGTGATTGGTCCCCACTTTCTATCCTGGCTTGTCAGTCCAATCAATCCTTTGAATTGAGGCAGTTTCTTTCATAGAAATGGAGACGTTTTTGCTTTTGGAAGCTAAATCCACCCCCATCATAACTTGAACTCACTCCTGGGAAACCTGCCCCAGACCTGAGGACCCCCACGGACCAAGCCATGAGTGTTGATAACTCACACTCAGCTGAGCACAGGGAACAAGCAGTTTCCTTAGCCAATGTCACCAGCCACCTTCAGCGCGACACCTCTCTGTAATGCCTCTCATGGCCTTGGGCTCTCTAAGACATCAATTTCTGTGAGCATCTCTGGAGACATTTCCCCAAAGATTCCCACAAGATTAGCTACCCCTCAAGACCAGAATCAGACAAGTAATTAATAAAGGTCTCCTGTAAGCACCTGTGCAACGTGAATTTGCTGGGCAGGCAAGACCCTGTTCATTCGAAAAGATTCCCACCACTTGCCATGCAGCACGTGCTGAACGAGAAGTGACAGATACAGGCAGTCAGGGCTCCAGGATTCCCACAGGGAGGTGTCATGATGGGCGGGGTAATCAAGAGTGACTTCCACAGGAAGTGGGTCCTACAGAAAGTCTTAAAGTCAGCTTCTTGGTCTTGGCTTTTCCCACAGCTCCACACTTCTCCCAGATAAATAGAGAGTGGGCTACGTCTCATAGATGCGGCTTCTGGAGACAACTGCATTCCAGCCAGACCCACCCGACCTGACACACTGGCATGGTGAGCAGAACATGTCAAATGGCAGGCTTGTTAAACAGGCATTCTGGAAAGGACCGCTGCCAGCCAGGTTTGGGATCAAACTGCTGCCCATGCCACTAGGTGTGTATGAACCAGATAAGCATGACAGAGGCCACAGTCACAAGTCCACTAGAATGCCACACAGGGGAAATAAAAACAGCGGGCAGGGTTTGGAATCTCCAGCCTTCTGTATTTTATTTTCACTGCACTGATATCGTCCAAGAGTGAAGGTGTTGCCATCCGCTTGGCTTTCGGAAACTTAAGGTGACGCGGATGATTCGTTACTCCCTAACAATCCCACTGAGGCAGGTGCGCTCCAAACACACATAGACTGTAGAGTTACACAGAAGACTCAGAGCAGAGAGCAGGGTTCTGGGTAGTGTTCTCCTGCAGCAAGAGACTAAGCTTAATTTTGACTCCTGCCGAGGTGCTGAGTGGTCAAGGGAAGCCACTGATGCTACATCACTTGGGTCACCGTATCAGAGTGCACACTCCAAAAACACTCCACACCGTGTGATCATGTGATCGGGCTGCAGGTGCACCTCAGAAGGTCTGGTGAAATGTGTTGGAACTGGACATTTTTTTTTTTTTTAAGCAGTTTCTATAACTAGTCAACTCCTCCCCCGCCCCCTGCCCTGTCTTCTTGGGCTCTTCTGTAAGCTTAATAGTGGCAACAGAGTTCCCTGTGGTGCTTTGGGTTTTAAAGGTTTATTGCACCCAGTCTGTAATTTTCAGATCTCAAAATAATTCCTGTTAAAAAAATACAGTCCCCTAAGCTTACCAAGTCTACATTATGATTAAAAATTATTAGAGTTTTAGGGCACCTGGGTGGCTCAGTCGGTTAAGCATCCAACTTTGGCTCAGGTCATGATCTCGCGGTTCGTGGGTTCGAGCCCTATGTTGGCCTCTGTGCTGACAGCTCAAAGCCCAGAGCCCGTTTCAGATTCTGTGTCTCCCTCTCTCTCTGCCCCTCCCCTGCTCAATCACGCTTTCTCTCTCTCTCTCAAAAAGAAATAAACTTTAAAAATATTGTTAGAGTCTTTCTTATTCAAGTAGGAAAGGGTGGGTGAGGCCCTTGGAGGAGGAAACCCATCAAAAGCCACATTAGACTCAATGACATGTTTGCACTCAAATGTACATTAAGGTATTCTCATCTTTACCAGGAAGAATCTACTCTTGAAATCATGCATGGTTCTGTGGGGGTAGGAACTTGACTTACAAAACCACAGTTTTCAGAAGCAACGGTGAGGAAGCTGGGTCATACATGGAAATTTCTTTCTATGAGCCTCCAAACAATTAGTTATTTGTTTCCTGTCCCCCCTTTTTTTCCCACAAGAAGAATTTCTCTAAATAATTGGAGACTTCCCATGGGAATCAGGCAATGGTGACTTCCAGGTCTTAAACGTTATCTAAAACAGTTTAAAAACAAAAGCCCCAAGAATGTGCCTGACTAACTTCGTAACAATGAAAACTCTGGCAGGAAGAACAGCAGCCAAAGCACAAAACTGCAAATACCTCACAGGAGGGCAATGCCTTGGCTTGTACTCAACCAAGAATAGTGTGGTCCTCCCAGCACTGACCAATGAAAGCGTAATTTTTAAGACTCAGGGAAAAAAAGTTCACAAAAGGTCTTCACATTCTAATAAGTAGACTATCACACTCCCAAAGAAAATAAACTGGGCTCAAGAACTTCAGAAATTACTTTAGCTGCAACTTTTCATGACATACACCTCAGATTTCAAAGAGCCGAAGGGGGGCTGGACGCTTCACAGAACACTGCAGGCTGAGAGCACAGACTACGTCTCAGGGTTTAAGGAACTTCCCCAAGTTGCCAACCAAACCAGGTCTGCCTGTTCCTTTCCTTCCTAAATCCTCTGTTCTCTCCTCTCCGGCACCGTTTTCTTAACATGTCCCGTTTGTCACAGAGAGTCTCTTAGGAGGGACAGCACATTTTGTGCAAAGAGTGAGCTTCAGTGGGACCACGGCGGGTTAAGAACCTTCTCTGCTTACTCGCTCCGTGAAGAATAACAGACCTCAACACCTTGCCTTCCACGTCTGAAAAGTACAATGCATTTTCAGAGTCGTTGCTAAAATAGGGAGATGGTGGTATCTGGGATCATCTCAGCGCCGACCACATAGCAGGCATTCAATGAACTATGGTTACAGTGACCACTGTATGAGACCCGCTCATTCTACACCTAGTCCTTGGCATTTCAGTCTCCTCTCTTAGCTGTTCTGCTAACCGAATTACACACGGCTTGTCCTGCTTCCAAACGTTCCTGGCTTAACTGAAAGTGACAAAGGGGAAACTGGGAAGGGAAAGCAGAGGGCTCGGTGAAGGGCAGTGTGAAAAGATCCAGGAGTCAGTGCTGAGTGTTCCCCCAAAGGGGCTGCCAGCTCCAATCAAGCCACCGCTTACTTGACAAGAGGAGTGAAGAGGGAACCACATGCTGCCCAGGGTTTTCCCTGAAAAGCCACACAAAACGCCCATGTGGAGCTCTGTCAAAAAGATCCAGGCTTCCACTCGGAAGGGCGTGGCACTTTGCTTCTCAGGAGCGAGAGCTTCATCTATCTTTTTTTTCCAGATTACTTCCTGTCAGGATAGGCATGAGTCAGGTCCCTTTTTTTCTTTTTCTTTTTTTTTTTTTTTTTTTGTTTTTACTTGATGAAAAAATGGAAGAGAAAAGAAGTGTAATGATTAAGGCTACTTTAAAAATTAAAGGAGAAGCCTGAACTAGATTAGCTATGCTATTTGAAAAGAAAGGTTACCTGAGAGCCCCTGGAACTCCCAGGAGAGCCACAGCTGTCTTTCCTTGTCCTTTCCATAGACTCTATAATAGGTCTCTAGGGAGAACTCTGAAGTACCCAGAATGATGTCCGCAAATGATTTCCAAATGGTTCTTTCCCTGACTTAACTTCTCAATCCCAGGAACTCTGTGTGCTCACTGTAGCTGGTTCCCTGTTACCTGTAGGGGGTTGACATTTGCAACTGAATGTGCCAATAACCTTTTACCCAGCTTGTCACCTCTCCTTTCCCCCAGGCACTCCCTTCAGCCTCATGGGCACCTCCACTCTGAGCTCTTGGGAAACCCGGTCAGAATTTCTCTGTTCTTTCCGTACATCCTCACGTGGAGGGGGACCGTATTTCTTATTTCCTTTCTAGCCCTCCTTGGCTATAGGTTTACAAAATTCTCCATGTGCCAGGTGTTAAATGCCATAAGCATCCCAATCCTGGATCGAACGCAAACTCATCTGACTGTGGCCACCAAACTGTTCAACTGGCTGACCCCACCTTCCTTGCCAGCTCCACCTGGTTTCCTCTGTCTTTCACAACAGGCTGCTGGGTCCCCACCCTCCCTCAAGTGTAAAGACGGTCTTCATCAACCTTTGCTCCCAGCCACATGCTTCCCAAGTCTGCAAATACTGCTACTAAGTTTATAAACAGTTACACACAAGCTGTCCCTATCATGGTGACAATTAGCACCAGGACCTTCAGTAAATACTGACAAATTTTGATAGGAGGCTCACAGCTCTATCCCATTTCACCCTCAAGGAAACTGCCCCATCAATCCTGGAGCTCCCTCCCTTCCTTCGGCATCTGGACACTACGTTTTATCTCTGGCCAGACAAAATGCTCTTGCCCAGGGACAGCCAGGAAACTTGCTTCGACACTTGCAACACCTCGCAGATTACAAGGCCTTCAAAGAGCTGGAAGCAATGAACACCCAGGGGTCCTTGAGAAAAACCACTGAACACATACAGGAGGCCACAGCTTTGCAAAAGTTAATACTCAGATCGGGGCAAGCCCAGTCTAAAAATAGGTGCACCTGAAGGAGGAAGCTGTCAGAAAGTATCAGAAAGCACAGGAATGCCACCACACCTACCTCACAGGGTTTGTTTGCTGGGCTGGGACAGCCAGTGCCCTGGGTTTGTAGCGACACAAAAATGGCACAGGTGTACTCATTCACCTCTTGCTCCAAGGCAATCAGGAACCCAGTGGGAGGAGAAATCAGGCTCAAAGCTGGCTGAGGGCACACAAAGGTACTGTCCCATTCAATACAACCGCACTTGGAGTGGAGAAGCCAATACTCAGACATGCCAATAGTCTCTGAATGACAGCAGGAAGATGTGTCCAAGAAGGGCACACATGGCTGCCAACATGGACACCAACGCCCTGTTCTAGAATGAACCATGGAGGAAGGCTTTTTGTAAACACCGTGTACTGCATCTAGAAAACGTCCAGGGGAAAAAAAATGAAAAAATTCCAGCATAACCCCCCTCAACTGTTGTTTGCCTACCAAGGATTCAGCCTTCAGATTTTATGAGCATTTGCAAACAACAGGAGAAATATGAGCCCCACCCCCAACAGCAGCCCCCACACATGGATGTTGAGATGACTACAGCCCTTGCCAGATCAGCATCCAATAAATTCTTCTTAGAAGCAAGAGGCTCTCAATAAAGGGTTTTTGAACAAAGCACTGGTCTGAAGTTTTCCTGTAAAAAGGAAATTTTCCCCACTGACAGAGTGAAAACAGGACTGTGCTCAGAGAGGGGCCAAGAGCTCATTAACCTGTCTGCCTACTCCTGGTCCTTTGCTCTATTTTTCCAAAACCTGTCTGAGACTAATATTTGTTTCTAAGCAGGCTAAATGTTGAAACAAAAAACATTTTTTTAACCCATTAACATATACTTATGCAAGAGCACATTGACAAGAGAGTAGACACACACTCTCACACGCAGATCAGAGCTCCCTTTCTCTTACACATCCTTCAGCCTTTGGTCTTTGAAACTCTCTGCCCTGTACACACATCAAAAGGCATGCTCACGAGTCTTCAGAGTGTTTGCGGGCAAACCCAGAAATAACCTTCTCTTCGGAGAGAGCAGGGCTGGTTTGGAGAGTTCACCCACCTCTTGGTAGAAACATCCAGATACAAGGCTCTGATAAGGATGGTCCTCTAAGTGCCCAGAGGATGAGTAGCAATGCATCTAGGAGGCGTGCTGCCTCTGAGGGACCACCACCCAGCACAGAAGGTCTGTGGCTGGTTAACTGGGTAGTCTGAACGAAATCTGGAGGAGGCCACAGGGCCCCTAGAGAGGATCAACTGTCGTGGGCACAGGCTCATCAATTCCTTTGCCAGGGCTTGAGAGTGACGATCTAAGAAAATCTGGATGTTACAAATAAATGGTAATTTTCCTCACCAGAGCACAGGCAATGGGAGAGTAGGGGACATCTCTTCCCAATGTTCCCTTGCATCACTGCACAGTTCTGAAAACATCTAACACAACTGTTCTGAGAAAGTAAAGGTGTCTGGTGAAGCCGCCGTAGAGCTTTCAAAACAAACAGGAATTCATGTCTCAAACTTTGCATCTCTCCCCGTGACAACTGGGCACGTTTGCACCATTTAAGGCTTCCTCCACGTCCTACATTTTGCTCAACTCAACCTCTGTATATGCTAATCCCCGCCAGCCTTGCTCTAAATATTTTATGCTGTCCCCACCTCCCTTATAAGCACATGTCAGAATTACTGAGGCTGCGAGGCTGGGTTCAGGTTTGCTTCATCACCAGCTTTCCATGTCAGCTCTGCACCGGGAGTGGTACCTACACAAGGTGGCTTCGATTTGAACTGAGCTTTCCAGCTGGAATCAAACCACCTTTGTCCCGCAATCATTGCTTCAGTTTCTTCACCTAAGAGCACAAGATTAGAAATGGCACCTCATATTTACATCTGTCCTCCAAAAAATTTTCCCAGTTGTGCCCTGAGACATGCACCACTTCTTACAAAATGTGCCTTTTCAAAATGAGATCCTTGTGCTTTATTCCTAAAATCTTTAGTACGAATCACTGGGAAGGATGGTGGAGATTTTTGCCATCCGTGACTTCAATTTACAAAACTCCCAAATTTTTAATGTTTTGGAAACTGCATGTGCCACTTGAACTGAGAATTTTCCTAGCTGTTCAATTCTGGGATCATGTGGCCTTGGAGAACTCATCGAGGCCCTCTGTGGTTGCATTGGTGCTGCTAAAAAGTTAGAGATACTGACATTTGTGTCACTGAGAGGCAGGGAGTATGAGTGACATCTGGCTCCAGCTCTCAGCAGTAGAGAGAATGCTGGGGGTGGGGACGGTGGAGGGGGGGGAGGTGGGGGGAAGGACAACGACCCAATTAAAATGCAAATGATTCCTCTGCCTGCTGCTGCTAAATGAACTCTGAAGGAAAATTAATACATAGACCATGAGCCCCTGGCCACATCAAGATTTCAAGATGACCAGAAAAATGCAAACCAACCTAAGACCCTTCCTGATGACTTTATCTCTGATGTGTAAGCTCTAAACCCTAGTCACGGTGAATCAGGTGCTGAAGCAAGGTTTGGTTTGTTTTCCCCAGTCACCTTGAGTTCCTTCAACTTCAACCTGTGTACTCATTTGATAATGGAAACTACCCATGTAATTTCCAGCAAAGAAAGACAAAACCCACGCTGGCAGCACAGAGTGGGGAGGATGGCCTCACACAGTGTGACTGTGGTTTCTTTAAAGGACAAGAAGGTTAAAAAAACTGTGTGCCACTGTGTCCAGAGTTTGAGCATGTAATTCTTGCAATAACTTTTAGAACCTTTTTTTTAAATGTTTCATTTTATTTTTGAGGGAGGGAGGGAGAGAGAGAGAGAGATGCAGAGAGACAGAGAGAGAGAGAGAGATGTGGGGGGGTGGGGGACACAAAATACGAAACAGGCTCCAAGCTGTCAGCGCAGAGCCGGAGGAGGGGCTCGAACTCACAGACCAAGAGATCATGACCTGAGCTGAAGTTGGTGGCTCAACCGACCAAGCCACCCAGGAGCCTTCCCCCCTCCTGCCCCTTTTTTAAAATGACTCTTAAGAGTCTTAATGTTTGTTATCTTTTCCAGTTTTACAGACCACCAGTCAGAAATACCAATTATGTTTGCCTGACGTAGCCCCACTGATAAGAGGGCCATCAGCTAATTCTTGGGTTTTGTGTTCCTTTCACTTCTATACACTATTCTTCCAATCAACATATTACTCTCAAGTCTATTATTTTCAGACCTTGGGCCTCCACTCGGTACTTTTTTCAAAAGCAATTGGAAACCTGAAGACTGAAAAGGTATATACAGTGTATTTCTTATAAAGAAGAAAGATGCTAACCCTTTCATCACTTGTTACTTTTGTTATCTTTGTGCTCAGCACGTGGGACCCAGCTGATGAAAGCCCTGATTTAAGAGAGGCACTTTGTGGGAATGAAAGGTTCTGCTCCATGCACCCCGCTGTGTGGGCTTCAACCAGTATGCGGGAGTCTAGAGGAAAGGCTTCTGCTATCAAAATGTAACTTGGGAAAATACCATCACGCTGGACGGACCCTCAGGTTAGCCCAACGCTCGGCTGTACCACCTCGAGCCAGAGCAGCAGAGCAGGGCAGACGAGGCCCGGCACTCAGAGGAGCATGCGAGTGTCCCTCTGGATCCATGAGGCACCAGGAACTGAGGACGAGCACTACTCATCTGATCTTGGCGTGCTGCGGCCCAGGCTGGGGCTGGGACCAGGGTGACGTGTCACAGAAGATGTATCTTGGCTCGTCAACCCCCATTTAGTGGAAAATCGGATCGCCCTCATTTCCCCTATTCCCTTGCAGCCTGAGTGCAGGCCCAGGAAGCTACTTTCTGCCAAGCAGACCTGGATGCACAAGTGGGCGGCGTTCCCCCACCGAGACCGCAGCCTCGTGGAGGTTAAGCGCTCCTGCAGAGGCGCACGATTCTAGCGCCCTCTCCCTAACATCCTGGGCCGGGGCGCTGTGGCTTTTCCTGCTGGAACAGTCCCGCCGTGCGGTTTGGCTCTTGTCCTGGCTCTGCAACATCCGAGCCTGATGCTGGTCCCTCCCGGAAGTTCTACGAGCCACCTGCTAACTAACATCCTTTACTGCATCCCTTTCTGCTTAAACTAGCGACAGGAATTTCTGTTGTTTGCAGCCAAAAGCCCTGCTGGGCTCAGCAAGGCAGAAAGCAGAGGGATGACAGGGAGCAGGGAGGGCAGCGGAAGCCAGCTGGCGGGAGCAGGGCAGTGCCACATGCGCGAAGTCAGGGCTTTTCCATCCAGTGCCGTGTGCCCAGTGAGGCCACACGGCATCATCCGCAGAGCACAGGCTTCAGTGCTGGCTGGACGCGAGCTACAGTCTCAACATGACTGCCTAATCTCTGTATTTGCTGGGCAAGTTTCTCATATTCTCGGAGCCTGAGTTCACTCATCTACAAAATGGGAACAATGCTATTTACTTAATAGGGTTGTGGGGAGAGTAAAACTAGGTAATGTATGTAAACAGCCCAATATATAGGGTCTAGGGACCAGGAGTTATACCAGAAATAATACAGCTACCCGCTGCCCACCGCCCCCCCACCCCCACCCGCCGCCAGCCTTCACTAACTGATTTGGCTTACATGTTAATATAGAGAAATACATCTATTGTGTCAAAATCTAAGATTATATTTTTCCCTAAAATTATCCTCAAAAAAGACAAAGAGGTCTTATATTTCAGTCTATAACAGTTATTTTTTTTATTATTATTTTTTTCAACGTTTATTTATTTTTGGGACAGAGAGAGACAGAGCATGAACGGGGAAGGGGCAGAGAGAGAGGGAGACACAGAATCGGAAGCAGGCTCCAGGCTCTGAGCCATCAGCCCAGAGCCCGACGCGGGGCTCGAACTCACGGACTGCGAGATCGTGACCTGGCTGAAGTCAGACGCTTAACCGACTGCGCCACCTAGGCGCCCCAAGTCTATAACAGTTATATTGTGAATCTCCCTTTCAATTAATTTGGGTGGCAAATTATATTTGGAGAAGACACAATGGTCTCAGGTCAACTGATGACATTTTAGATGTTTAGAGAGGTAAGAACTGGTTTAAAATAAAGGGGGAGAATAAATTCAACAATGAATTTAACAATTATTCTGGGGGGAAATGACCTCACAACTTAGGTGCTGGATTTCTTTGTAGCCGAGTAGCATGGTGGTTAAAAGCATGAACTGTGGGCGCCATGGCTGGGTTTGAATCCTGGCTCTGCCTTTCACGAGCTATGTGACTCTGAGCAAGTTTCTTGACTTCTCTAGACCTTGACTCCCACAGTAATATGAGATAATAAAGGTATCTTTCTCATAGGTTGTTTTGAGGAGTAAGTGAGCATAATACATGTAAACACCTATGACAGTGTTTTTGGCACACAGTAAACGCACGTAAATACAAGGCATTCTCAGTTATAGGATGAAGGGGTAGGAGAACTGTGCCACACTTACAGGAATGGACTCTTGCAGTCTTGGAAAAAAGGTCCAGTGACAGCACTGTATGTGGATATAAAAATTGCTGTCTCTTAAATAGTAAAGATGGAAATGAAGGTGACTGATACACTCTGAAAAATGGACTTATTGGACTTAAAATGGGGCTCTGAGTCTGAACAAATTTGCTTTATAAAGTATATGAGTGTGAGAAAGAATATTTGAAATTAATATGTCATTTACATTTTAAGTGGGATTTTAAATATGTGTGAACCAAATTGATAAAACAGATAGTACAGACACGACTACTTCAGGTACACTGACACATTATTGGTATGCTGAATATTATACGATTAGTGTACTAAACATACTATTTCATGTATATTTATGTTGGCCAAAAACCTTTTTGTAGATCTTCTTATGTGTGGGGCTTATATTCCATGATATGTGGTAAAAGAAAATGTTCTTACTCCTTCACCAGCATAGAAAATTCAAACTGATACGGAGAAACATCTTAAACCATATGTCCCTGCTCTCTTAAATTAGTGCTCTTATGACCCCATTCCTGTTTTTTTTTTAGATTTCAAACAAAAACAAGCAGCATCAAAGCAAAATAAAATAAAATGGAGGGAAATGTAAAATATCTTCATGTGTCTTAAATATACATAACATCCAAAATGGATAAAGATGTTCCCCAACTGTATTTATCAGATGCCTTCATTATGCCTTCATTTTCTTGGGGGTGGGGATAAAAAAATCCAATGAACATAATAAGATTTTCTGCATTCATAAAGCATGGAACATGATACACAGAAAAGATTATATTTCACGGGGTCTTATCTTTGCTTCACTGGAAATGGAGAGATGAATGTAGCCAGATACTCCATAGCATGTAGTTTTAGTGGTTCTTTTGAAGGAGATACACAATAACCTTGAAAGGCTTGTCAAACATTTATGATGTTTATGACGTATGAAGGAGAATCCAAAGGGTTACAAATGAGGCCACTTAAAGTGCTAAGAGGGGATCATAACTCAACCGCCAACAAAACAACTATCTATTCTCACAAAATAGCCCCTTTATGTTGACCTTGTTTGTCCTCAGTTCTGTTTGAATGTGATTACAAACTCTTGCTAACCAAGCATTCTACCCAGAATTGGTTTCTACAGTTCTCAAAAATTTAGACAGAATTAAATACAGTTCTTATTGGGTATCAGACTATCCAAATGTGGAAAAATAAATCCAAACCTTCTGTTCAAGACATTGTAAACAGCCTCTTAATAGATTTCCCAAATCATTGCTAAAACCAAACTAATTAAGACATCAGTAAGATGAGGCACATTTCACTTGTGTGGAATCTCAGTTAAAATTATCTCGATTTCCTACTTAGCAACACACACACACACACACTCTCTCTCTCTCTCTCTCTCTCTCTCTCTCTCTCTCTCTCCCTCTCTTAAGAACCAGGAAGAATCATTAAAGTTAGTCCAATAATTGGAAAGAAAGAAAAAAAAAGATGGAAAGAATGGAGTGATGTATAACTGTACTGAGGAAAGATATTTGGTAACAATAGTCAAACCTTTCCTACATTTCCAAAACCTGGTAACAAAGGTTACTTCTTCTTCTTCTTCTTTTTTTTTTTTTTTTTAATGTTCATTTATTTTTGAGACAGAGTGTGCCAGTTGGGGATGAGCAGAGAGAGTTAGGGACAGAGGATCCGAAGCAGGCTCCACTCTGACATTAGCAAGTTCGATGTGGGGCTCAAACCCACTACCCATGAGATCATGACCCGAGCGGAAGCGGATCAAGTGGATCAACTGACTGAGACACCCAGGCCCCCCAACAACAAAGGTTTACTTCTAGCAGGTGGGCCATTTCCTCCAGGCTCTGACTGGGGAGTTCCAAGCCTTTCAAGTCATCTAAAATGTTGAGAACTGATGCTGCCAAATTCAGCATCATCAGAAGGCACACAATATTTGAATAACGCTGCTGTTACTCTGGGAAGCTCTCAGCAGGGAAGTGAACTCCCTCTCAAGACGACACATTTCTGGGGCGCCTGGGTGGTTCAGTCGGTTAACTGTCCAACTTCGGCTCAGGCCACGATCTCACTGTTCGTGAGTCTGAGCTCCGCATACAGTTCTGCGCTTACAACTCAGAGCCTGGAGCCTGCTTCAGATTCTGTGTCTTCTTCTCTCTCTGCCCACGCACTCTCTCTCTCTCTCTCAAACAAACAAACAAACAAACAAAAAGACGACACATTTCTGACCAAGAAGAATATGCAGAAAACCAGAATGGGGTAATATTTAATGATGTTTAGGCGTCTGCTGGGTTGGAAAATGCAAACATCTTTCAGTGAGACTCAACTCAACCCAAAAGTAGGAAAAGACAGGCCAAAACACAGATGAAGATTCCACTACCCACCTTGGTTAGGAGAGGAAGAAAAGCAGCCCCAGCATCCTTGGGGTTTGGGTGCAGAACACCTGCAAGGTAGGAGGAAGGTTTGCTCTGCATTCCTTCATCCATTAGTAAAAAAAAGGGGAGGGGTGCCTGGGTGGCTCAGTTGGTTAGGCATCCAACTTCGGCTCAGGTCATGATCTCATGGCTTGTGAGTTTTGTGAGTTTGAGCCCTGCGTTGGGGTCTCTGCTGTCAATGCAGAGCCCGCTTCAGATCCTCTGTCCCCCTCTCTCTGCCCCTCCCCCTGCTAATTCTCTCTCTGTGTCTTTCTCTAAAGTAAAAAAAAAAAAAAAAAAAAAGGAGGGGGAGGAGCACTCATTGGACCTACTCCCTTTGGTAAAGGCAGACTCACTAGTATAATTTTATAAGCTAATTTAAAAGACAAGGAGCAACAATTAGCATGTGCTGCTTCTTTTCTAGCCTCAGCTTTATTCAGTGTAATTGTGCCCAGAATTCTTTATCTGTACTTTCTAATAACATTCATCACCTACAGCTTGAGTTATACTCTCTAGGCTCAAATTCCTGCATCTTAGCTCATAGGTGACGCTAACAGCAGTATTCATTGTTTTCTCCAGGAAATATACTGGCATGTTTACAAACACTGGTTCAGTTAAAAGGCCCTGGGAAGAAAAAATCTATTACATTTTCTGACGTCAGCCATGACCAGCCTTGCCCATAGTAACCACTCAATAAATGTTTAAATGAAGGACTGGAAACTAAATAAACTTTTCCTGGATTTTTAACAGTTGTGGCTGTTTTCATTACGTTAACCCTGACCAGTCTGTAATTTGTAGAAAGATGTAGCATGGTCCTATTAATAATTAAGCTTAGGGGCGCCTGGTTGGCTCAGTCGGTTGGGTGTCCGACTTCGGCTCAGGTCACCATCTCGTGGTCCGTGAGTTAGAGCCCCGCGTCGGGCTCTGGGCTGATGGCTCAGAGCCTGGAGCCTGCTTCCGATTCTGTGTCTCCCTCTCTCTCTGCCCCTCCCCTGTTCATGCTCTGTCTCAAAAATAAATAAACAAAAAAAAAGATTTTTTTTTTAATAATTAAGCTTATAAGAAATGGCATAACTCAATGCTGAATAAATATCGCATGATGAAGATTTGTTGGTTATTATTTTGCTGATTTGTTTTATTTGTATTTTGCCTCACTAAAACAGACACACTTAAACACTGCTTTAAAATATTCAAGGGGCACCTGGGTGGCTCAGTAGGTTAAGCATTTGATTCTTTTGGTTTAGGTCATGATCTCATGGTTTGTGGGACTGAGCCCCATGTCCGGCTTTGCGCTGACAACATGCAGCCTGTTTGGGATCCTCTCGCTCTTTTTCCGCCCCTCTCCAGCTTGTGTGCATGCACTTCCTCGTTCTCAAAATAAACTTTAAAAAATAAAATATTCAAAACTGGGGACACCTTTCTGGCTCAGCTGGTAGAGCACACTACTCTTGATATCTCAGGATTGAGAGTTCAAGCCTCACATTGAGTGTGGAGCCTACTTTTAAAAAATAACAAAATATTTTAAAATGTATATTTTTCACTAATTAGAATGACATTACCTCTCCCAATTATCTTCTTTTCATCCTTAACTTACCTAACACTTTCTGATTTTGACTTATGAGTGGTAAGAGTTTGTCTGTATTTTCTGAATACAGTCCCCTTCTCGGTTAATTTGTAAATATTTTCTCCCATCCTTTTCAGCAAATGGGGCCGAAACAACTGGAAATTCACAGGAAAAAGGAAAGAACCCAGACCCCCCCCTCCTCACACCACATAAATTAACACAAAGTGGATCACAGACCTAAATATAAGAGCTAAAACTATATATTAAAAACAAATCTAACAACTCAATAATAAGCAGGCAACCCAACTGAAAAATTGGCTTAAGATTTCAATAGACATCCCCTCAGCGATCCACAAAGAGACAACAGGCACACAAAAAGATGCTCTACATCATTAGTCATCAGGGAAGTGCAAATAAAAACCACAATGTTCACAGTGTGAATCATTCAAAGCATAACTTCACACCCACTACAATGGCTATATTCAAAAAGGCAGATAATAACAAGTGTTGGCGAGGATGTGGAGAAACTGGAGCCATCATACATTGCTGGTGGGAATGTAAAATAGTAAAGCCACTTTGGAAAAGTTTAGCAGTTATTAAAAAATATTAAAAATAGGATTATATGACCCAGCAATTCTATTCTGAAGTATATACCCCAGAGAAAACATATGTCCACACATAAACTTGCTGAGGAATGTTCATAGCACCATTATTCACGTTGGGCAAAGGTGGAAACAACCCAAACATCCATCAGTTGATACACTGGACTCTTATTTGGTGATAAAAAGAAATGAAGTACTGACATACCTACAACATGGATGAATCTTGAAAACATTATACTAAGTAAAAGGAGCCAGTCACAAAAGACCACGTATTGTTTGATTCCGTTTACGTGAACCGTCCAGAATAAGAAATTTATAGAGACAGAAACTAGATACGCGGTTGCCAGGAGCGAGGAGATTGGGGGGAAATGAGGAGTGACTGCTAATTAATCCAGGGTTTCTTTTTGGGTTAAAAAGAATGTTCTAAAATTAGATAGCGATAACGTTTACACAACTCAATATACTAAAAACCATTTAATCGTACATTTTGAATAGGTGAATTGTATGTACGTTTAAGGAAAAAACAAAAAACAAAAAACCCACCTCCTAGGAGGACAGATGAGGGCATGTGGATTCCCTAACACTATCTGCCCCTCAACGAAGGCACTGAAGATTGACTGAGGGGAAGTACTAACTTCTCAAATTTTAAACAGGCAAAATCAAGGGGAACTAAAGCTATCTAGGTTACTTAAAGTCACTTATTCTTACAATAGTTAACCCAAATGCAGATTTTAAATGCTTGGCAAGTACAAAGTTCTTAGGAAGATCAGCTCTAGCCTCTAACTCCCCATCCCCTTTTCTGAACTGGCAACGTATCAGTGCTTGGGCAAAACAAGAAAAATTATCCAACTATTTTTTAATACGGATAGTAAGCATCTGTCCAAGAAGATTCATGAAGACAGTTTTTCATAGAATATTAAGAAGTAAAATAATCTAAGCATTCTTGCTGGTTTTCCCTTCCCCTCACCCTGCATTCCACATAAACCTTGGGGCCCAGAAAAAAAAATAAATAAATGGGAACATTTAGTTGCCTTCTTCTAAGAAGCTAAGGGTGGACACTAGTAAGGCTTTATACAGATAAAGAAACACAAATTCAGGGAAACAAAACTAGCTGTTCCTCAAGATCCTAATTAAGAGAGAGAGAGCTTCAGAACGCCCAGAAGCTGAGGTAGTCTTCCACTTTCTGTCTCTCAAGAAATAAATAGCATTTTACACATGGAATCACCTAATTACGGTCTCCAGTTTCATTTTGTTTTGGCAGGGCCTTGCTTCCTCAGGCCAAGGCAGACAGACGCTCAACAGCAGGAACAAACGGAGAGTGATAAAGGCACGCCAGACCCTGCGGGAGCCTACGTTCATCCCCTCTATCCCGCCTGTCTTTCTCAAAAAAGCAGACCCCCCGTTGGGCAGCCTGGAGCTGACCTCCCTTCTAGGCCCTTCTGCCTATCACCTTCAGGTGAGGGAGGAAGCCTGACTTCCATCAGTAGTAACAGGTGAGCCCTTTACAATTCTATGTGTAACAGCTTTCTCTATGGGAAGAGTAACAGTCAGCAAATCCATAAACCAGTTCAGTAAAGGACCGCATGTGTTCGTGAGTATTTCCTGTCTCAAGCAGTCCCAGAACCATGGAGCGGGGGTGGGGGGGGGGTACTCTGGTGCTATCCGTGCCTCCCCGAAATCAGAGCAGAGAGGAACCTCCAGAGGAAGCAAAGATGAGGACCCACAACCACCCATCCCATTCACTCACACTCCGCCGTTCTCCAACTCCTGGCCACCCTCATTTACCTACATTATTTGCTGCGGTCTGCGTGTCATGTCATCGGCTTTATGTGCCGATGCCCAGCGACAAATCTGAGTGGGAAGCATCATTATTATCCCGCTGGTGTATGCTGCTCGCTTTGAATATTGCTCCCCTCTTACCTGGGGAAGGATGTCCCCACACACAGTGTGTAGACACTGAGTCTTGCTGAGCCAGCTCCCTCCCTGGCTCCAAGTGAATCGCTAACCAGCTCACCGAGGATGGCTTTTGGGGGCAGTCCTAGGGAGAGACAGAGTCTCTCTTTTAGTAGAAAGGCAGCAGACTTCTCACATTTTCCTGGTAGAGCAGCTTCCTGCTGACCATCCAGTGTCAGAATGTGTATCTCCTCTCTCCTGTACTGACTAGATCAGCTAGAGCTGCCCTGCCACACTGCGTGTGCTGATGTACGTCCGCAGGTAAGAGGGCAGCACAGTTCAAAGTGAGCAACACACTCCAGCAGAACAAATCCCTGAGGGCTGTCGAGCCCAGAGCTTATAGATACGTGGGATGGAAAACGGACACCCAGCTAGGAAGGAAACGGGGCAAGAGTAGCTCCGGGAAAGGCCTTCTGTGTCAAAGCAGTGAATCCCCTGCCTGCACTTGCAGCTCTGACAGGAGCAACCTGGAGTGTCCATGTTGTATCCACTCCGTCAGCTGTCCTTCATCCCTGGCACCTGGCTAGAGGAGGCATTTTTGTCGCTGCTCTCTCCTAGAGCTTCCCTGCACAGGGCTCACTGTCCTTTACACTTTACACCTGTATGTCCACACTTTTATGTCAGCCATTATGTGCAATTACCTGATAAATGATAGAAGCAGCCAAGTCTATAAAGGCGAGCCTGGTCTAACGGAAAACCAACGGGCTTTGAAGTTAGCCAGCTCCGAGTCCTAGTGTACTCTACACTTTTGGGGGTGTGACTTTAGTACTTTGTTAAGTAAAATGCCTATAATACAGTTCACTCCAGGGAGGAAACAAAAGACTAAGAGTCATCAGCCTTTAAGGGCAAAGATGAAAGGTACACACAACAACAATCACTCAAAATGATCCCTAGTATCATGTGAGTGTTTGTGACGTGTCTCTTCTGTACTTAACAAGACTGTGATTTATTGGTAGTTGGGGACTTTACTCATGCTGCTTCTTTATCTGCCCTAATCCCAGAGAAAGAAAACATCTTCATACCAGTAGAAAGCACTCGATAATGCTGGGGGAAGGTAAGGAGTCTTGAGGTCATAATTGGGATCTCAAGTGCAACTTCAGCCAATGTTTCTTCTGAACGTATGCTACTCCTGACTTAGACCTGAACATCAGGCAACACAGAGGACCAACAACAGAGATGCATGCGGCACTCAAAGGTCCAAGGGGGCAAAGTGATCGCAGTGAGTGGCTGGGGGAGTATTATTGCAGAGAAGATAAAGAAAAGCCCAAACGGCCCAGATTCTCCAAAGGCAAGAACACAGTGTTCATGTTGTGCTAAGGGTTACCGAAGCTTCCTTTCCCAGAAATATCTCCTGCATCAGCCTGACATGGTCCCGGGGCCCTAAACGCTACGGTGTAAATTAATCCACTGGTTTAGGTATTATTTCAGAAAGTCTTCTAAAATAGAAGTATGTTTCTGCAGGAGGAAAAATATTTTAACCTTGCATTTTTCACATAGGGGGTAATGTATAGACCAATTTCAAAGAAAATAAAATCTTATCAGACCCCTACCATATATCCATGGACCTCATTTTGAGTAATATTAACTTAAGAGTATAAAATCTGATTTTATTGCTATATCTTTCAGTTAGAAATTATTGCTGAAAAAAGAGGACTTTGTTCTTAGGAACCTGCAAAATACTTTTAAAAAGATTATTGTAATGAAAAGTTTAAAATATTTTATGCATCTAAAAATTTAGAAACCCTTGTTTAACCTATTTAATGACTTGTATTAAATTAATGCCTAGCTCCTAGCACACGGCTTGGCTCATAGCAGGTGTTCAATAAATTTGTTTAGAGTGAATGCATTCTATAATGATTAGAGGCAGAGGCTAGGTCAAGTTCACAGCATCAAACACTGCTGGGGCGGACAAGTCCAGGCCAGCACCCAACTGTGCTGCTGGGCGTGGGATTTAAGAAAGAATCACCAGAGACCATCAAATAGGAGTCTGGTGAGCAATGAAGTCACCTAGGACTTACCCATGGGCTAACACTGTCCATGTGTACCACCAGAAAACTAGCTGAAGAGGACTCACAGACCTTACTTGCCCCACGGATGCCACTCTGTGCACACATACACTTAGTGTAGTATAGTGTTTTGTTTTTCTTTTTTTTACTTTTCTGTCACAGTACCTGGGAGGTGTCAAGAGAGGGTCAGAGGCAAGCCTGGTCCCATGGAAAAGGGGCAGGTTTTAGTCACCCAATTCTGGATCTTACCACTTACTGGATCAGTGTCCTTGGGCATGTTCCTTTTTCCTTTTTTTCTTAAAAAATTTTTTTTATTTATTTTAGAGAGAGAGCAAGCATGAGTGGGGAGGGGCAGGGAGAGAGGGAGACACAGAATCTGAAGCAGGCTCCAGGCTCTGAGCTGTCAGCACAGAGCCCAATGCGGGACTCAAACCCATGAACTGTAAGATCATGACCTGAGCTTAAGTTGGACACTTAATCAACTGAGCCACCCAGGTGCCCCACGTTTCTTAAATTCCAACTTAGAGTTTCCTCATTAATAAAATGGAACTAACAGCTGTGTCACAGGATGTTGGAAGGCGTAAACCTAAGAATGTATGTAAAAGCCCCCAAAACATCCTTGGTGGTTAATAGTCAAGCTAGTAACCTAACAGTGACAGGAGGACAGAGCCTGTTATCCAGGGTCATGAAGAAAGGAAAAATTCAGTATGTGAATGCCTAAGGCCAGGCATAAACACTGCAGTCTTTGGGCAGGGCTGGGAACAGAATGAAGGTGAGGAAAGGAAGAAGGAGAGCTCCTTCTCCAGGAAGGTATGTTTACTCTGTGGCTGAGTGAAAACAAAGAGGAGGCAGATTTACCACATGTTTGTGTCAGGTGCCAGGTAGAACTTAAAAAGTCATTCCATTGGCTCAGACCAATGAGAAGATCCTCTTTTGACAAATCCAAAAGCCCCAACAGAAGACATGTCAATGAGCTGAAAGTGACTTGGCAAAAGAAAAGAGAGAAATGGTAGCTACAAAGCATTTGTGCCCCCAGTAAAGTGGCCCAACAGTGAGGCGAGGAGGTGGTAAGCTGAGAGACTCCAGCGTCTGAGAGAACCTTCGGTTTGCCTTCGGAGACACTTCCTTCATCCATCATTAAAGATTCATTGAAGTGGGGACAGGGCCATTCTCAGGACATCCACCACCTTCCAATCTTGGAGGCAAGACCAGTTCTTTCCAAACTTCATTTCAGGATATGGTAAAACAAGAACCAGAATAAAATAAAATCTGGATACACTACAACAATAGCCAGATTATTATAAGTCTCCATGCAGATAGGAGTCTGGAAAAGCAAAATATAGTTGATATGTATTGGATGGTAGAATTTTCCCTTTGAAAGATTATTTTTTAATTGTTATTTTATTAACACAATATGCAAAAGCTGGGAAGGGAAATAAGATCAAGTCAGGAGCAGCCCAATGTTGTCCATACCACAGTAGAAGAATGTGAACGGAGACCACTATTGACATCATACACATCACGCCAACTTCTGACCCACTCAGCAGTATAACAGGAAGCCGCAGCCCACCAAGTCCAGAGTTTAGCAGATTGAAAGGCTGAAGGCTACATTTTTTTTAAAAAGTTTATTTATTTTGAGAGAGAAAGAGTGTGTGCTTTCGTGCGCATGGGAGGGGCAGAGAGAGAGGGAGAGAGTATCCCAAGCAGGCTCCGCACTGCCAGTGTGAAACCCATTGTGGGGCTCCATCTCACAAACAGTGAGATCACGACCTGAGCCATAATCAAGAGTTGGATGCTTAACTGACTGCACCACCCGCCCCAACCCAACTTAAACCTTAAAACAGACTTCAGACATATCTGATCTACTCCACTGGAAGGTCACCTACACCCATTAGAATTCATTAACCACATACTTCAGTTTTATACAAACTGCAGTCAATACTGGACTAGACAGTAATTTGGGTATAGGATGATCTCAAGAATGACTCTTGGAATATACAGTCTTCATCAGTACGTGACTCAACCAAGGCCTACACAAATAACCCCACAGATGCCCACAGGGGCAAGTCTCAAGGTCCCTCCTGGTCAAAGCATATAAATTCAAGTTCATTTGTCTTTGCTTCCTTCTGGAAAACCCTCTCCACTGCCACCTCCCACCCCGGCACCTTGTTTACACCCCTGTTTCCATACCATTTCAATTCAACTCAGTGCCACAGTATTAGATTTGTTTATGTCCCTGTCTCCTTGCCAGACTGTGAGCTCCTTGTGAGAAGAAACCAGATCTTCATTACCAGTGTGCACCCCAACTCAAGCACAGTGCCTGGCACAGAGCAGATGCTCCATCTGCTGTTTTCCTTGGGGCATCTTGGTTCAAACTGGTTATCCCGGCATCATTATGAATGCCGCCTTTCGCTCACAGAAGTGTACTTGCATGTCTGACAAATCCTACAACCACCCTGGTAAGAGACAGATGAATGTTGGATGTTGGTTTTTTTTTTTTTTTTTCCTTCAACGTTTTTTGTTTTTTGTTTTTTTTATTTTTGGGACAGAGAGAGACAGAGCATGAACGGGGGAGGGGCAGAGACAGAGGGAGACACAGAATCAGAAACAGGCTCCAGGCTCCGAGCCACCAGCCCAGAGCCCGACGCGGGGCTCGAACTCACGGACCGCGAGATCGTGACCTGGCTGAAGTCGGACGCTTAACCGACTGCGCCACCCAGGCGCCCCATGTTGGTTTTTTTTTTTTTTTTAAGCTTATTTATTTTGAGAGAGAGAGAGCGAGTGAGCGAGCATGAGCAGGGTAGGGGCAGAGAGAGAGAGGCAGAGAGAGAATCCCAAGCAGGCTCCATGCTGTCAGCAGGGAGCCCAACATGGGGCCTGAACTCACGAACTGTGAGATCATGACCTGAGCTGAAATCAAGAGCTGGTCACTAAACCAACTGAGCCACTCATAAAAACCACCCCGGCTGTTAGTTTTTATGGAGTTAGTTTGTTCATTTTTTAAGTCATTTCCCCATTATCTGCTGCAGTTACTGTAGGTAGATAGGCAGGTAGGTTGGTGGTTGGGTAGATAAATAGACTGACTGAGAAGCAGGTAATCCAGAAATTAGTGTGTTAAGAATTAGAAAGCATGCTGGGTAACTTTGATTTGTTACAGCAGATTTCCCTTCTAATTATCTAGTCAATCCTTTGATGACAGTAAAGGGACTTTGCTTTCTCTGAACACCCTGGCACGATGTAGATGCTGGATGAGGCCAGTAATGGCTAGAAGTGTCGGGGGCAGTGGAGAAAGCCACACTGATATTAAATCCACACCAGGACTACTGAAAACCAATGATGTTGGCAAGCATTTGCCGTTCCAACCCAGATGTCACTGCTCCGTGGCTCAGAATTCTGCCCATGAAACCACTCTTTCTCTAAGCTGCCCATAAGAAATGGAAAATCCCCCAGCTTTTCTTATAGTCCTCAAGGATGGAGGAGTGGTAGGAACCAGAGAAGGTGAGGATGGTGCTGGCACCAATTAACAGACTTGGTGTTTAAGGTTCTGGTTTATGCAGCAGCAAGGGGCGTGTTAATACGGTTGCCAGAAGCACTGATAAAATCAGGATTATCCACGTGTATGCCATTTGTCTTGGGGTCTGGCCTTTTTACAGCACATTAAGGATAGGAAACTAGAACCACAAGTCTCCTCGGGTCCTTTCCCACTTGTAATTGTCACAGACAGAGCCACATAAAGGGGGCCAGAGGGGAGGGGAGGACTTCACCTGTCTGGCCCATTTCCTCTGGTTCCAGAGAAACTCCTCCTTGGATTTAAGGGCCCAGAGGGCTTCCTCAAATCCCGCTGCTTATTACGCCTGTTTGATTTTAAAGGAGAAGATTAAATACACAGTCCACAGCCAAGATTCCAGATGTTCAGCAAGCCTTCCTTTTGTGGTTAGGGTCCCCTGCTAAGTCATACTTCTAATTAACATCTGGGCTCTGAGGGGCTGTTAGAGATGGGAGTCAAGGCAGAGGGGCCCTGGCCCTAGTCCCAGCTCTGCTGTTTTACTGGTCAGCGAACCCATCCTTTGGCTTCTCTGGGTCCTGGTTTCTTCATTTTCCCTATTGGGAATAGGCTACCTACCAAAAACCTCCACCCCTCTCAAGCAGCCTATGAATGTCCAAGGGGATTAACTCAGGAGTTCTTACAGAAAAAGCATAAAAGCCCCCTGGAACTGCACTACCCAACGATACCCACTCATCACATGTGGCTATTTAAATTTACGTTAGTTAAAATTAAAAATTCAATTCTTCAGTCACACATTCCAAGGGTTCAATAGCCACATGTGGCTACTGGCTATCATACTGGCCGCCAAAGATAGAGAACACTGCCATCATCGAGAAAATTCTGTTGGACACCACTGCGCTATAGCCTCTTTTGGATTTCTCAAAAAAACAAAAAACCCAAAAAACCAAAACAACAATAAAACACAAAAACAAAACAAAACAAAAAAAAAACCAGAAAAGAACATCCCAGCCCTGTCAAATACTCAGCAAGGCAATGGTCCACATGTATCTTAACGCCTACAAAGAGAGAAGCCCTTTGTGTTGACACAGTAGGGCCACAACTAGGCTCTCTCCCAAAGAAAGCAGCAGAGTTTTTGTTCCCAACACATAAAACAGGCACAGGCCAATAGGGGACAGTTGTCCCACAGCTCCCCTGCCTGTTATACTCAGATCGCTCCTTCAGACCTAATCAATTATTTACACAGTCCTACTTTCAAGAAAGTGCATTTTCAAACATTCTCTCAATAGAAGTGTTAGGTTTGTGCAAATCCAGGGACCAGGGAGACCCAGTCACTTTCACTGCTTCCCACCTGACAGGACTGTCCTTACAGCGTCCTCAAATGGCCAACTCCAGCTATTTAACAACACCAATGGACACAATCCTCCCCAGGGCTAAGTGTTAAAAGCATTCCTAGGGGCGCCTGGGTGGCGCAGTCGGTTAAGTGTCCGACTTCAGCCAGGTCACGATCTCGCGGTCCGGGAGTTCAAGCCCCGCGTCGGGCTCTGGGCTGATGGCTCAGAGCCTGGAGCCTGTTTCCGATTCTGTGTCTCCCTCTCTCTCTGCCCCTCCCCCGTTCATGCTCTGTCTCTCTCTGTCCCAAAAATAAATAAACGTTGAAAAAAAAAAAAGCATTCCTAAAGAAAATGGCCTGAAACAGAAGCTCCTCCCCTCCGATCTGTTTTTCACTGGCCAAGGATTTATTGGCTCTTGCCGTAAATTAATCAATTGCCAAGGGAAAGTAATACCATGGCTCCAATGTAAATACTTGTTGTGTAACAATCCTTCAGTGTGACACTTCAGATTTCAAGTGGCTGGGTGGCCTTCCAAATGCCTCATTAAAGGCAACTTTATAGCATTAAGAGGAAAAGGCTCTGGGATTTTCTGTACAGATGTATAAATCTTTCCAAAGAAAAACAATAGAACAATTCACGAAATGTATGTGATTGGGGGAAATGGGGAGGAGAAGCAAGCAAACAGAGGAAGGAGAAACTGAGAAGCAGAGAGAGGTTGGTCTAGAGATTTTCCTGGTTCCATGCATTGGGGTATCTTGATGCTGGACACCTCTGTTCTGCCCAACATTTGTTTGCCCATCATCCAACGGGACTGCTCTCCCAAATGGTGGGGTCCTAGGCTTTGTGTGTGTGAGTGTGTGTGTGTGTGTGTGTGTGTGATCCCAGACTGATGGTATCTCTGTTCATCTTTCTATCCTTCAGAGTATTTACCATAAAGATTTCCAAATAGCAGTCAATTAAAATCAGTTAAGCTATTGACTTCTCTCAGTGAATGATTTAGTGTTAAGAAAATCTACATAATCAACAGTTGGTTGTTACTACACTGAGTGCCAATTATTACAGAAATGCTTGGAGAAATACCCCCAACCCCTAAAATAATTTAACATGCCTTGGAGAGTATAAACCAGCAAGTTAGCAGTTAACAGAAGACCACTACCTCAAAAAACCTAATATTTGGTCTTGAGCAACCCAACCCTATTTTCTTGTTTAGGAAACGGTCCATGGGCATCAGCTGCTCCTTCGAAATCCCAGTACTCTAAATGGACCGAAACGGCGGCACCCCTGGAACCCAGGCTTGGAAAATAGAGCTGTTTCCCTCTGATGTGGCCCCAAACAGCAGCCTGTGTTTGAGGTTAACCCCACTTTCACTGCCCTTAGCTAAGCAGCCTTTCAGAGCTCTGTGTGGCCCCCAGTAGGCCAATCTATTTTATTTTTCCTTTAGAAAAAGCTTTAAAAAAAAAAAAAAAAACTAAGAAAACTGATGGTTGAAACCAAAGAGAAGAGAAAGTTCTGAAATAAGAGTGTGTGCACATGCAACCCTCTGCATTTGTGCTGGTGGTGATCTCAACTTTGTCTTCCTAATTGACAGTTCTCTGGGTAGCTATGCTCAATTTTCAAAGATTCCTATGGAAAATTAGTCCCATTGTTCCACAAGAACAACAGGCAACTGGTGATAAGCAGAGCAAGATAAGGCAAGCAGACTCCCGGATCTCAGGCGTGGTACTTTTCTGCTGTTAAAACAGTTCCTATCGGAAGAGCTGCCATCTCGATAGCATCCTCGATCCTCAGGTTGGCCTCTAAACCTCAAAAAGCATAATGAAACAGAATACAGTGTGTGGATGAGTGAAAACTCGCAAACTCATAATGTGATCCCCTCCACTAACACCTGAAGTCCCTCCTCTGAGAATCTCCAGGGCACCAAATTCACTCCAAGCATTTCCGAGGCAAGAGTCGTTTTCCTAATACAATTCTTACTCTAAGAATCTGTATCTGTGTTTTGGACTATTTAGCATGCACTCTGCAACAGGCTTGTAGGATTTCTAGAACATATCAGAGTGGTCAATATACAGAAACCAAAAGAAACAATGAGTCCAGCTCCTATCAAAACTTTAGGAACTAGGCAGAGAGAGGCTATACTCATCCAAGAACTCATAAGCCTACAGCCTGGCACAAAGTCTCGCACCCAGTAGACATTCAACGACATTGACAGAATCTACTTGAAGCATTAGTCCTTCTGGGCCTGGTGTGTGGAGTCAATTGGTCCTAATGCAAGAACTGAATTCCACCCTGGGCACGAGGACCAGGGACGTGGCAAAGGACCCAAGACATGGCAGAGGGCCCACGCTCCATCTACAACATCCTTCACAGAAGCAGTTTCCTGCAGGGAGTTTGCTGGTCCTCTGCCAGCCCACAGTTCTCAGAAGGGTGAAAGGGCAAAGGGAGGAATTTCTTCAGCTGGCAAATCCTCAACGAGGGAGGAGGGAGGAAGGGAGTGGGGGCAACAGGCTCAGCAAGCTGGGAGGAAGAAGGAGGGGCAGGGAAGGAAGAGGCCCACGGGAGGCACAGCAACAACTTGGCAATGGCAGGGCAAACGAAACCAAACTTCTGAGCCGCTACCCATCTCAGAGGTCATCTTGTACAGTGACAGGCTTTCAACAAATGTGTTAATTGCCTAAGGTCTGTATGGATACATTCTTTCTGCATTTTACCCAAATTATATAGATAAGCCTTAATTTCCTCTTTAATTCCACTCTCCTTCCCCCAAATAACCACTGTTTTCTGTTTTTCATCTAGACCTTCTGGATGCAGCATTTACATACTGTTATATTCATATAGGGCAAAAAATATATATTGCTTTACTTAATTGGCTACATATTGTACCTACCACTCTACACTGTGTTTTCTCTTCATTTAATGATATGTTTTAGAGTTCATTCTATCTACACAAAGAGACCCACTTCCTTCTCTGAAACTGCCACATAGTTTTGCACGATGTGGACTGTGTTTTATTTCGTCACTCTTGTATGGATGTTTAATTTGCATTTTCCCCCATTTCAAACAGTTCTGGAGTGACTAGACATTCAGACACGAGTATTTTGCTAGAATACAATTCTAGAGGTGAAAGCGATGGGTCACAGCTTATGTGTAATGTGACAGAACAGCTGCGGCTCACCCCCCCCTCACAGTATGTCAGCACTCCTTTCCCTAACCTTCCCACACCTGATTCCATCATTCTCTTCATTTTTGCCTAAGCCTCACCTTAAACGGGACACGATCCAGAATGGATGGTGGACAGTATTAGAAACGAAGAAATCCCACTGCTTTCCATTGGAGAGATTAAGCATTTTGTCTCATGTTTATTGGCCATTTGCATTTTCTCTTCTGTGATTTGCCATTCCTCTGCCCATTTTTCTTTTGGGTCATTTACTTTCCCCTCGTAACTTACAGGTTTTTACATATTCTGACAATCTGTCTGTTATAGATGTTTTACACATTTCTCTCAGTCTTTTTAAAGTTTTGCTCCTGGAATCTTCCCACAAACAGGGTGGTTTCCTATGCACAACACAGCGATGTCCAAATTGTTCTTTTCAGTGATAAATTCCTTCCTCCCATCCAGGGGAACCCCCAGTAACAGACAGACAACAGCCAAACTTCTCTGGTTGAGGATAAACCAGCCTCTGAAGGTCCTACCCCCCCCCCCCCCCAACTCCCAACTCTCATTTTGAGGGACTCCTCAGAGCTTCCAAGAGCAGAGGTTGAAATCACAGATTCAGTCCAATTCCCTCATGTAACAAATGAAGAAATGCAGGATAAGGCTGCTGGAGGGAGGAGTTCAAGGTCTCCTAACAGAAGTAAGACCAGAACTAAGCTCTACTCTGGTTCTAGGAACCCAGTACAGTCTTTAAAGTATAGAGTCTAGTTTCATTCCAATTTGATATGACAACAAAACACAGCTGTTCGGCATTTGATTTGTGTACTTTTCTCCCATCAAAGTAACATGCTAATAAAATAAACAGTGAAATAAAATTTCACTCAAAAACTCAACTTAAAAAGACACTTATCCTTGCTTTCCAGTTGTATACTACTGTGTCAACTTCCTGTTTCTCCCTACTAGAACATAAGCGAAATGAGAGCAAGGAATCCTATCTGTCCTTCTCTTCTGGATCTCTAAAACCCAGAACTAGGCCTGTCAAATTACAGGTCTCAAAAAAATGCTCACCTCCAAAACCATTCACTATAGCTAAAAACAAGCAAAGAATGATCCAATCTGCTCTTGTAAGAAATTTCAACTGCACTTCTCAATGTAACCTCTGCTAGGACAGCCACCCATTAGCAAGTGGCCTAAAAAGTGAGATGTAAGAAGGACTACCAGGGTCATGAAAATCCAAATGGAATAATTGAAAGCAATACTGCTGAGAACCTACAACCACTCTCCTCCTCCTCCCTATTTATGGAATGCTTTAGGCTTCTGGTTGTTATGCCTGTTTTTAAGGACATCTAGAGCTTCAAGGCCCCTTTCAAAAACCTCGTGGAGATGGAGTCAGCCATTCTAGTGTGGGGTCTTTCTCTCATCTGCTGTCCTAATTACTGACTTGAGATAATAACCTTGAGGAGGTTAAGCAATTATAGGACCCAAGTCTCAGGTTCCTCTTCTATAAAGTGGACACAGGAATAGGGCCTGCACCTCTTAGGTTTCCAGGTTTAGTGTTGATGAATGTATGTTGCTTAGCAATGCCACACACATGGAATCAATGGACTTTGTTTTCACCACGTATCAGGTCTGCAAAGCCATCAACTTGTAGGATGGGTTTTTGCACGTCCAGAATGAGGGGAGAGAGTAGACTAAACACTCTCGAATATGAGGAAATGGGACGAGATAAGCCAGCTCATAATTATTAAAAATACACTCCTGAGAGAATAACCCTAATTTACAGAGCAAGTCAAATCCAATTGTAATGGCAAATATCAGATGTGGGTCTTAAAACTCTTTGACCACACAGGGGCAGAGTGATGGAGAACCTTCAGTTAAATGTCAACTGGCTGATTAGAAATCCCAGTCCCAAACCATAGCCAGAAGGAATAAAACCAAAACAGAAGAAAACAAAACAAAACGAAACAAAAAACAAAAAACCATAGCCAGAGGGCTACCTTTCTATCTCTGTGTCTGAGGTTATAGGAGCTCCTATTTACTCGACTTGGCTGTGGGGACACTTACATCCATCCCCCAGGCAATCACAAAGAATGTGTTCTGGCCCAGGCCCACCACTCCAGGGAACAATAACCATTTCATACATTGGTATTTAGCTACAGGGTTACGAAAGCCCTACAGCCAATCAAAATAGGGTTTCTGCAGATCAAGTTCTGATCTCTGCCAATGAGAATACTGGCTAAAGCCGCTGTGGAAAAGCAAAAAAGAAAAAACATTCTGTTCATAGAATTTCAAACATGTTTGCTTCCTACGCATTCATAAGCATGGTAACTAACACAGGATGAAATGCACTGTATAGGGGAATGTTGGACACGGGCAATTTGTGTGTTGCAAAATTTGGATGCATCCTAAAAGATGTAAATAATAATAGAACAATCTGTGTCATCAAATTGGCCAAAGCAGGACTAACCTCCATGGACTTTAGTACAAATCATAAATAAAAATGCCCACGTTACTCTGGTCTTTCAAAGTCAGGTGTTGCTAGAGAAAGCGTGAGTGGTCTCAGAAGCCCACCTTTGGTGGAGTCAACGTCAGATCCAGGGATTGAATCACACCCAGATCAGCTTGGTCACTGAAAGCACCCTTCTTTTCATCTCAGAAAAGAATCAAGATTTACTGTATTTAACAAAGATGCTGAAGATAAAGAGAAGTGCTATGCAGAAAAACATTTAAAATCTGCTTTGAGAAGAAAGAAAATCCCCGATCCTCGCAGATCTCTGAAGCTCTGAATGTTGGAGAGGCTGGAAGAGAAGGAGCCAACAAATAAAATGCAAGCATGAAAGAGCAACCAGGTTTGCCTCTTGCTAAAATTGATCTGGTGATTCCTCACGCTGCGTACTCTTCTATCCCCCGCTAAGAAGAGACCTAGAAGAAAGCTCTCAGAATGACTACAGATGCTCTCAACTCCAGCCTTTGCGCTCTAAAACAGAGCGCATGACAACTTGCTGGTCATACTTGTGGAGAAATGTCAATTCTTAATACCTATCTGAGCACTCCAGCACCAACAGGACTTAGAATATAAAAAGATGGCTGGCCACCCCCAGCGGAGTAATCATGTCAATGTCATAGTCCAAGTAGTACCTTCAGTACTGTGATGAAGTGTCCACCTTCATCACCGCACAGGGCCACGTTTCTACGGTGGGCAGGCAGCGACAGCAGGGTATACAACAGCAGATATTTAAGACACCGGGTTAGCTATTTTCCACCAAATTTCAAAATAAGCAGAGGCCCTTCAATCACTAGGGGCCCAGAAACCTTACAGCAAGCAATGCCATTCAGGGTTTCCAGACTGTCTGTGTTCTTCTGAGGGTCAGATAAAGAGAACAGTGCTTTAGACCAAAATTCTAGGAAGTCAAGATGGGTGATGGGGACACTGAGAAGGAAAGGAGCTATTCGTGTGGGAACAAGAAAAAAGGCCAGTGTGGGAGGCATGGGCCAGATAGCACTTCCAGTGAATAGAGGAGGGGCCCAGAGACCTGCATTATGATACTAGCACGGTCTTACCAGAAGTGATAGGATTACAGTGAACACAGCAAAGTGTTTTAAAGCAAGTTATAAAGGAGAAAAGGTCAACATTCTGATAAAGCACTACTAAGTCTAAACTAACACCAATCATATGCTACACATCTGAAAGATTTCGAAATACCTGAAGATAAAAAATTCAGTAAGGATATCTCATAATAATAGTTAACGTTTATTAAAAACTTCAACTAGGCCAGGTATTTGCAATAACTCATTAGTGCCTCACGATCCACCACGAATAGATAATACTGTTACCTCCAATTTAAAGAAATCTGAGGCACAGCTTCCAACATCATTTGGATGTGATAATGCAAGAAACTGGGCAGTCTGGCATGAGAACTCAACAGTCTGAAAAGCTGCATTTACATTAAAATGTTGTAAGAATTGAATTTGAGGCCATAGCTGGTCACCACTCGAAACTGGTGGCCCATTCTATGTTTTCACCTTTATGTCCCTTGACATACAGCCCGAATTCAGAGTCAAGGTCCTTTGTATTCACTATGCTCAGGGGTGGACAATGTAATTATGAAATTTATTATTCAGAATGATAGTGAAGACCTGTAATCAGTTTTTTATCTTTAATTATCAAGGCCAATCTCCAAACAGTTAGAATAGGAAATGCTGCAACATTGGTAACAAAAATCCAAATTCAAAGATCCATAGCATTCCTTTATACCAGCAGTATCGAGAATATAGGAAGAAAAAAAAATCAGCTTCCATACTAATACAAACTAGAAAGAAATATAAATCTGAAAGCAACTAATGTTGCTTTGTAAGGAATTATAAAACTTTATTGAAGGATATAAAAGATGATTTGGATTAATGGATAAACCTTGTCTACAGAGGAAGACAACATTTTAAAGATGTGTTTCCCAATTAATAATTTCAGCAAAAGATGTCAACAAGAATTTTTAGGAAACTTGAAAAATATTTTATCATTTATATGGGAGAGTACAGAACTGAGAATAACTATGACAATTCTGAAAAAGTACAAAGAGGGTGGATTACCCGAAAACACATTAGAAATTAAAACAATGTAATTAAAACAATGTATATCGACTTAGGTAGGAATAGACAAAGTATCAGAACAGAAGACAGAGGCTGACACTGACCTACCTATAGTTATTTTTAGGGACTATATATGTGGGGTGAGAGCACTAATCACTGCTAGGTTTGCAATCCATTTGAAATTTATTTTTAACCCATCTTAAATCTGTCTTTCTCCTAGACTGAGGTGAAGATCGAATTGTACATTTTCCACATGAAAGTGTAAAAACAACACCCACCTAAATATGAAAAATTACTGAATGAAAAACATAGGAGAGGTAGAGTATGTTCTTAAAACAGAAAAGGCAGTTAAAATGAATGGTTCTATTACCGTGGCCAGATCTCAAAAAAATATAAAAAGTAGAAAAAGCAAGATGTAACAGGATGCCATTTATGTCAATTGAAATACACGTTGGGGCTCTGAGTGGCTCACTCGGTTAAGTGGCCGACTTCAGCTCAGGTCATGATCTCATGGTCTGTGAGTTCAAGCCCTGCATCGGGCTCTGTGCTGACAGCTCAGAGCCTGGAGCCTGCTTCTGTTTCTGTGTCTCCCTCTCTCTCTGACCCTCCCCCGTTCATGCTTTCTCTCTGCCTTTCAAAAATGAATAAGTGTTAAAAAAAAAAAAATAAAGAAATACACGTTAAGGGGCACATAGGGGCTTACTCGGTTGAGTGTCCAATTGTTGATTTTGGCTCAGGTCATGATCTGACCATCCGTGAGACTGGACTGAGCTGTGCCAGGCTTGGTGCTGACAGCGGGAAGCCTGCTCGGGATTCTCTCTCTCTCCTTTTCTCTCTCAAAATAAATGAATTTTTTTTTTTAAACCACACACATTAAGATGCATATGTGTAAATTAGAGCACTTGAATATCTAAAACTTAGGCTCAAAGGATATGTATTAAACTGGAAGAAAATATGGGGAAAGGCTACAGGAACTTTACTTATGACTTTTGGCTTTGTTTAAACAAAGCCCTTAAAGCAAATATGGAAAAATACTAATAGCTGTTAAATCTGAGTGGCAGGAATATGGATGGATGTTTGCTAGATTATTTTTTGCATGTTCTATATCTTTTACGTTTTTTTAAGAAAGGATTCTCAAAACTCAAATGTTAAATTTAGATTTTCTTCATAAACTTCCCTATCAACCCACAGAGTATTTTCTTGATTATCTATAATCTTATTCTTAACTTCAAAATACAGTACATAAATAGGGGAGACATAAATGCAGTTATCGATCCCAACTGTGATGATTAATTTGTGTGTCAACTTGGCTAAACTATGGTACCCAGATGTTTGGTCAAACACCAGTCTAGATGATGCTGTGAAGGTATTTTTTATATGTGATCAACATTTCAATCAGTAAACTTTTTTCATGAAACAGATTACTCTCCATAAGGAGGGTGGGCCTCATCCAATTGAGGTTTCCCAAAGGAGAAAGGATTATTCTCAAGATTGCAACATAGAAACCCTGCCTGAATTTCCAGCATGCTGGCTTGCCCTACAGATTTCAAACTTGCCAGCCCCTACAATCTCATGAGCCAATTTCTTAAAATAACACCCCCCCGCCCCCCATACACATATATCTCTCCTTCCCATTCTGTTTCTCTGGAGAACCTTGACTAATACCCAACATTGCAAGTTTGGGGGCAACCTTGCTTTTTCAGCAACTGAAATGGTCCCCAATTTCTGTAACATTTTTTAAAGGGGAGAAAAGCATGCTTTGGGGGAGGGATGGAACTATGATAACACCAGTTAACAGCAACATATTGAAATTAAATACATCTTGTGTTTACTTTCTAGGAAAATGTATCTCAAGAGAAGACAAAGTTCTTTGTAAGGTGGCTTCTTGTTGGAAATGTTTTTTCTGAGTGGAAATTTCCCTATTGGCCTGTGATTGCTTGTTGGCCTGAGGCTCTGTGGGGAGGACCCACATCCATACTCTCATGTGGTGGATGAAAAAGGGCCAGAGGAGTGAGGTCTGTTCTTCCTGTGCCTGTGATTTTTCCTGAGGGGAACTTTCCTTGTTTGTTTCACCAAAACCACAAGTTGACAGGCTGCCCAAGACTGACTGCTCTATAGACTACTTCTCCACGGACGGGCTCTCAGCTCTGCTCACATGGTCATCTATAGTGTTAAGTGCTCTAGCTTTCTACAAAAGTCCACACTCCTCTTCATCTGCTCAATGCACCTCCAAATGCCACATGTCTAGACAGAAGGACCCTTAAGTAGAAGTTATACCCCTTTCCCAGTTTAGATCCCTTACTGATTTTATTTTTATTTATTTATTTTTTTAATTTTTTTTTCCCAACATTTATTTATTTTTGGGACAGAGAGAGACAGAGCATGAACGGGGGAGGGGCAGAGAGAGAGGGAGACACAGAATTGGAAACAGGCTCCAGGCTCTGAGCCATCAGCCCAGAGCCTGACGCGGGGCTCAACCTCACGGACCGCGAGATCGTGACCTGGCTGAAGTCGGACGCTTAACCGACTGCGCCACCCAGGCGCCCCTCTTACTGATTTTAAAGAAGATACTAAAATTTGAGCCATTTTAATATTTTGCATTTCTGTTCACTTTATTTTATGTTGGTTTGGCATTTGCAAACCAAGAGAGTTCAAGTAAAAACAAGAATAAAGTTATTGAGGGGTGTCTGGGTGGCACAGTCAGTTAAGTGACTGGCTCCTGATGTGGGCTCAGGTCACGATCTCACGGTGAGTTCGAGCCCTACGTCGGGCTCTCTGTTGACAGCTTGGAGTCTGCTTGGGATTCTCTCTCCCCCCTTTATCTCTGCCCCTCCCATGCTCATGTTCTCTCTCTCTCAAAATAAATGAACTTAAAAAAAATCAAGTTATTGAAACAATGATTCAAGAGGACAAAACAATATATTACAAATATACTTCTTAACATCAGTTAGCATTTCCTATAGAGTCACAGGTGAGCAAGACATCTCAGCTAAATAAGGTGACTCAAACATAAGTGATCCCCGACTGTCCCAATCAGAAGACAGTTTAAAAAAATGGGGGGGGGGGATTTGTTAGATAAATGTGACGTAAATGAAAAAAATCTCTATCATTAGATGTAAACATTCCAAGATATTAAAAATGTAACATTTAAAATATTTACCTTAAGCTATTTAATGATGTGTAATGCATATAATTGTATATGCATAAATATATATGTAAATATTACATAATCATACAAGTCAGTGCTAATTTAGAAATATTTCTGGTTTCCTTACATTTTAGAAAAACATTTATCCAAAGTCTTCAGTGGCACTGGCACTTTTACACCTTCCTATGAGCATGGCTACATTTTGAGTCTCTTCCACTATCCCCTTCGTGTGATGTGATCTGGAGAAGGTTCTTAACTTGTTCCATTTTTAAATGATCTTTAAAAGTCTTGTTTACAAAGAAATCCAACACTTGTTATTGTGAGGTCAGATGCCCAAATATATTACTAGATTTTTTAAACTTTTTTTTTTTTTAAATATGACTTCCTCTGTTGACCTGTATAAGCATCTAAAACCAGCACTGACAAAGGTCATTTCAGGCTGTGTGTTCCCTCAACAATATTTTGATGTTCAAAATATAATAACTGTGAGATCTTCCCATAGCATGAGACAGTTTGTGGGCTTAAATTTAAGGCAGCTCCCTCATTTCTGATCATAACTCTTTGAGGGGCAAAGGAACCATGTCTTCCATTTGGGCATACGAGGCAAATCGTGTAACTTCATTTTCCGTATATCCTCACATCTGCCTTTGCTCCTCAGCAGCCAGCCACGGCAACACAGTACAGAATCCTAAGTGGACTTTCTCAGGGCAGAACTGGGGGATTCCAGGGTAATCCAAAATGCTAGGTCTAGAGGATCCAGAATCAGGTGCCTCTCCCACAGGCAGATGGGCGCTGACACACAAGCAAGCCTGGGAGGGCTATGCTTTCTGTCTTTTCTTTCTTCTTTTAAAAATGGTTTATGCAGTTGTGATGTGATAATTTTCAGGGTGACAGGAGACTAGCTACAATGGGGAGACTCCTGGGCAGCTGTGTGGTCCTGAGTGCCCTCCAGATCCCATCACTGCCCTCGAAAGGGGGTGAGACCCGCCCTCTCTCTGTCCTCAGATGCTCCAGCAGCAAGACTCTGAGCTCAGTTCTAGCACTGCTAAAGGGCCTTACCAAAGGCAAAGAAAGCCAGAGATGGCTATATGTAAGCAAAGGGGAGAACTTTCTGGACCATTCTAGAGAAGAGCCTGAATACCTCGAGAGCTTCACTGAGCCCCTGCCTAGGACCTATTTCAGTGACCAAAGCGGAAAAGAACAATGGACAACATTCCAAGTGTAAAGATGCTAACTGCGGCCCTTAAATTTCAGTTGGAGGGATGGGAGGAGGAGAAAAGAGGATAATGATGACGAATATACACAACAGTGTGATTATTGTGAGTATAAGAAATAATATTCAGTCTTTGTTCCCTGTTCCTGGCACAGAGCTTCTAAAACCCTTGTAATTCCTTATATAAGAGCCCCAGGGGCATTTTTCCTCAGAGTATTTAGTTCCTGAAATAGCTCCAGAGCAATAAAGGTGAACTAGGTGTCTTTTGTTATTCATTAACAAGTCCCTTTCAATCACATCTGAGTTTAGGATAATGTGGTGACTGGTTGCCAGGGGACCCAGACTCAGATTAGAGGGTAGGGACCTTCAATCCCACCTCTCCTCCAGGGAGGGCAGAGGGGCTGGAGATTTTCAACCACCTACGATTTAATCAAGCATGTCTATGTAACAAAGCCTCCACAAAAAAACAAGAGGATGGGGTTCAGAGAGCTTCTGAGCCCCTTCCCCCATGTATCTTCCATCTGACTGCTCCTGGGTTTTATCCTTTTGTAATAAGCCAGTAATCTAATCGTAAACTGTTTCCCTGAGTTTTGTGAGCTGCTCTAGCAAATTCATCAAACCCAATTAATTAACACTAATGACTAACGGGAGGGGTCATGGGAACCTATTTATAGCCAGCTGGTCAGACTTTGGACCCTCAGTTGGCATCTGGACTATTGTGGAGAGGGGAAGGGTACGATCTCGTAGGACTGAGCCCTTAAATGTGGAGTCTGACACTCTCTCCAGGTAGACAGTGTCTGAACTCAGTTGAATTGGAGGACACCCAGCTAGGGTCCCAGAATTGTTTGGTTTGAGGAAACCTTTATACACACACACATTTGGTGACCAGAAGTGAAGTAGTATTCAGAGAGTATTGTGTGTAACATCAATGAAAACAATAAATAGAGTTTTTCTTTACAACAGGGACAGTGAGTCATGAAAGAGAGGAAAACCTGAGCCGTAGGAACTGAGGAAGTGTTGCTGGAATTTGGCTGGATTCAGAAAGCTACCTCCAGGGCAGCTGACCAAGTCTAGATCCTGGCCGTAGACTTGAGTGGGTTATATCCTCAAGTAACACACAGACCACACACTTTTGGAAGCTTGACAGTTATAACACGACAGATGGGGGATTTGTCTTGTTCTCCTTGGGATTTTCTCCATTAAGAAAATGGACCTTTCACCTAGGCCTCATTTGAGGACTAAGGAAACAGCTCAGGGAAGTTAACAGCTGACAGACAACACAGCATGCCCAGAAAACAGGAGCCGCAAAACCCAGCTCCAGGGGCCCAGGAGCTCAATTTCATTAAAGGATTGTGCCCGACACAGTGATGAACACTCTACGTGCAATACCTCAGCTGTCACCACTAACTAGAGGGAGTGGCACACCTTATTCCCACTTTACAGTTGAGAAAACCAACGCAGAGAAGCTAGTTAACTCTCCCCAGCGACACTCAGCGCAAAAGTGGGCCAGCTGGGTTTGGAACGTCACTACATCACTGACAAGGTTTATTTGGGGAGACAGAGTTAAAAATGTGATAGATCACTTTATACTAGCTACATAATTCTGAGTAGGTCACAGCCCTACTGAGCCTTAGTTTCCAAATCTGCAAAATGGACTTAACACTTATCTGGGCGTGAGATTCTTTAGTTAAAGCCTGGCTAATAGCAGGACTCAGTAAAGACACTGTCCTGCCTTTTCCTCCCTTAATCTTGAACCAAGGCTTACAGGTGAAGGCAAACAACTTATCAGCTTCACACACCCATCTTCCCCACCTCCCCGCTGACCTGCATATGTGAAAGAAGGTAAGGTAGGGAGGACGGGACATTAATTACATTCATCTTATCACACACGGGTGATGCCAATCTTGGCCAATCTGCTTTGTTTCTGTTAAGGCTTTTTCTTGTCCATCTTAAACCCGCTTTAAGGTGAGTATAACAGAGCCAAAGTTTTTGATTTTGTAGGAATACCTGTACTCTGGTCCTTGTGTTAAGTGGACTCATAAAGGGCCATCATCACAGGAACAGAGCCAAATAGCAAACCACAGAATGGTTCTGTGAGCAGCCGGGGCCTTACAGATCGCATCTTCTACAAATGAGGCCTGCGACTCTGGCTCTGGGAGCTGCCGAGCACATAACTCACTCCCAACCCAATCCCAACACCTCATACACTCACATAAAACGTTGCTCCAGAGTTTGCAGTTGGTGAAGGGAGATATCCAAGAGTGGTGATGGGTTGGTCCAAATATTCCCCCAGCTGTCTACACGTGGGGCTGATGTTGGAGCCTGGGTTAGAATCCTCTGTCTGCATCCTATTAGGGCCTTTTTATGAAGCCCAGAGCATGACTATCTGGTTTGCATTTTTCATACAGAGGGAAGCAATAAGGGGCAGCAGAGAGGCTTTCTAAAGGACACCTTGTAGAGGTTCGTTTCACCAGAAAGCACCCAGGAGATGAGCAGGCAGTGTGACAGGAGGGAGATGGGGAAGGGAGCGGACGCTGGGAGGTGGGGCACCAAGTTCCAGTCATCCATACGACTTACTATCTGTGCTCCAGAACAAGGCACAGACCCACCCACTCAGCCTGAGCTGCACCTTAGAATGATAAATCCAGGTTAGGAAAGCTCTGATTCCTTCTAGCTTGGACATTCTATTTCAGTTCCTAATGAAACCCCTTTATGACTCTTCATGAACTCTGAGGAGACCATATGAAGGCATGCCTAGCATAATTGTTGCCTATAAACCGGCACGTGGCATTTTTGTTTACTGCATAAACGAATGAACCAAAGCTGGTAAGGATACAAACAAAGGTTAAAACAATCAATGGTCACAGATACACTCACATACATACCACATCTGTACACGTACTCCTACGTGTACCTACTACTTCGAGTTGCCGATTGTTTGTGACCTCTGTATGTAAAAAGCGTACTAGGCGTTGCAGGAAGAAAGAGGAATGATTCATGCCCCTGCCTCACTCCCCAGGACTAGTAATCAAACAGAAAAGACAAAACAGACACAAGGGTGAAAGGGCAACTCTCGGACAGGACAATTCAAATTCAGACACACTCATGTAAATGTAACTGGCATTTTAGAGCCTGAGAGGACAAGATTGTGTCGGAGAAACAGAGGACCATACGTATCATGAGGTCACCCAGCAGGAATGAGAAAGCACACTCAAAAGGGTTGAACAAGAGAGAATTTTATGTAGGGACTATTTTTTTTTTTTTAATTTTTTTTTTCAACGTTTATTTATTTTTGGGACAGAGAGAGACAGAGCATGAACGGGCGAGGGGCAGAGAGAGAGGGAGACACAGAATCGGAAACAGGCTCCAGGCTCTGAGCCATCAGCCCAGAGCCCGACGCGGGGCTCGACCTCACGGACCGCGAGATCGTGACCTGGCTGAAGTCGGACGCTTAACCGACTGCGCCACCCAGGCGCCCCTATGTAGGGACTATTTAGAGAGATGTGGGCAGGATGAAGCACCCGGGGCCAGCAATGAACAAGCTGGGAAACCGTTATCACCTTTAGGTCTGAAGGGCAAACGGGAGGAAGCAGTGCAAACTGGAGCCTTGAAAGTGAGCTGCCCATCAAGAGCTGGAACAAATTAGCCATCATCAGAACCTTTGCAAGGCTGAGGGCTCTGTGACAAGGGGGATAAATACCCCAACACGGTCTCCTCCGGCCTTCTGATCCCCTGCCCGTGCCTCCCATTGGCTGAAGCCAACCAGACACAAGACAAGGGAGTCCAGATGTTGTCGTTTATAGCACTAAACCTCTGGGTGCACAGGAAGGCAGATGACGAATTGGAGGTAAGGGGCACACAACATGTGTGTGCACACACTTCTAAATTACACACACATGTATATACATTTGAAATATATTTGGAACAAGTGTATCTTTGACGTTTCAAAAAAATGACTTGTACAAAAAGGTTTCACCATAAGATTAATCTAAATTTAAACATCAAGGTCATCTGAGGTGTACCTCAGATATAATTTATATAAACAAACTTCTTCAACTGCAAATAGCTTGTACATAATGCTCATATTGTTTGACACACGGTGTATTTGCTTACATAGGGCCTAACAAGTGAAACTGTTAAGAAGATAGCCCATTAACCAGACAAAACTGTCTCATAAGTTTTCCTTAATCTTCTATCCCTACCAGCCCAATTTTCAAAGATAAAAAAACAAACTCCAAAGTTTGCACACACATTTTTCCATTTATATTTTCTATCAGTTGGCAATTAAAACAAGAATCCCAGAGGTCAGCCAAAAGTCTTAAATAACAAATGAAGGAGTCAGATATATTATCTCAGGACTCAAAAGTGCAAAATGACATGTTATGAGAAACCACCCGGAAAACAGCACTTGGCAGGCGACATTTCAGGGATCCGCATTTCTTATAGCAATTCCCTGCCAACTAACGTTTAACTTCTAACAGGGACCTTCAGAAAAGGTTCCAGAAGTATGAAAGCCTCTATAACACCATTTACTATTATGCGCAGTTCTGTTGATGGCAATGGGAATCTGGAACAAGATGAGGATTAGGATCGTTCCTAAGGGTGGCAGAAGATGGGAAAAGTAATGTGTGAGAGAGGGAGGAGAGTTAAAAAAAAAAAAAAAATGTCTCCTGGTCATCTCCCAAATAGTGACCACATACCTGGGATTTCTCAGGACAGTCCCAGTCTCAGATATTCTAGCCCACGTTACTACTATGTCTAACCCTGGGGAAATAGTTATACAAATTATGGTCCTTTGACTCGATGGGCAAATACATTGCCATTAAAATTAATGAGTCTGTAATGACACGAAAAATCCTGGTGTTTATTCATTCATGGTAATGTCTGAATCCCTCTTGCACACTACAGATGGTGAAAGGGTGTTTGGGCTATAATGATGAATTATACATTGCACAAAGCATACACGTTATATAGTACAGAATGGCCTCCAGTACCAGACTGCCAACATTTGAATCTCTCTGCTTCAGCACCAAAAAGCTGGACAACCTTGAACAATCTCCCTAACTAAGGGGTGCCTCAAGTGATCTCTGTTGTAAACAGGATAATAATGGCATCTTCTTCATAAGATCATTTTTGAGGATTAGGTTACCGCATACATATAAAGTTTATTATAGTGCCAGGCAAATAGTAAGTGTTCAATGAATCTTATCTGTATTACAATATGAAGTTCATCCTTACAGTCTTCATTTAGTAAAAGATACAAACAGGACAATGATGGTATAATGCTAAGTCCAATCAGGGGCTTCTCTTTAGGCTAACATCACACTGGGAATGGAAGACATTAGGAGGGCTTCCTACTCTTAAAATAGAGACAGTGTGCCATTGCCACTTGAGTCAGATTGGGGAAAACAGGTACTGTCTACCTTCTCTTGCATTCAGTCTTCCTGACAACACTGAGCACTTTCAGAATTTATTTCTTCTCCAAAGCTTCCCAAAGTCTGGGATTCCCCAAAAGACAAAGGATGGAAGACAGAGGAAACAACACCAAGTGTGCAGGCAAGACTTGGCCAGCCTCCACAACCACAACAGTGAATGAAAACTAGTGTTTGGCTTCTCATGGGCTGCAATGTATGAGGTCTCCTCATTGCTTTGTCATTTTAAGAACAGTCTGCCCTTCTGTGACAGCCCCAGAATGTTCTCTCGCTGGGATCAGCTAACAATCTCCAAAGCAAGGAATCCTCTTTTCCCCACCAAATGTCTCCCCAGTTATTTCTTCTTTTGAAGCTTGAAGAGAGAATAAAATTAATTTCATCTGCCCAGAAAATAGAATAGAGAGGAATCCTATTTGGAGCCAGAATGAGGAATCAGCTTAGAACTTCAGTAAGGTAAGCCCACCGTCTGCCTTAACACTCTTAGGAATGAGACCACACATAAAAAAATGTCTGCCTGTATCAAAGTCTGGCAGCAAACGATACCAAACCCTGATTCAAAGTGGCTTGAAGAAGGAGGAAATTAATCATTCTCACAGGATGGGACCTGCAAGAGAGAGCCTAGTGCTTCTTAAGGACACTCTGGGATCTGCTGTCTCCTGTGTGTTGGCTTCCTCCTAAGAATGGAGACAAGATGCCTAAGAATGGAGCAACGTATCCAGGAAGCAAAGGGGTCATTTGTTTGTGGCCTTTTCTCAGTAATGAGCAAACCTTCCCTAGAAGCACCACAAGGGACATTCCCTCACACCCCATCACCCAGATTTGAATCACAGACTCTTTCCTCCACTTGTCTCTGAATGTGGAATGGAGGTACCACAACCAGAATGTGCTAATCATCTCAGAAAATGGATGCTTCCAAATCCACATGACCACTAAGCCACTCAGTGGGCTTCTGGTGAGGACCAAAGAAGGAAAGGAACATGAATATACTTCAAAAAAAGTTAACATGCTGTACAGTTATTCCCACAGATAGAACTGTGGTAAGCCATCACATCAAACATGTTCAAAAATGCCTTCTGTTGGATACTCCACACATACGAAGAAGCATGGTTAATAGCACGAGGGAGAAGATGCTAATGTATCTAGTATAATGTATCACCTTCAGTAGAGGGGGATAAATACAGAAAGAACTGCAGGGAGGGTTCCAAGACAAAGTTGGGGCATGAGGCAAAGAGACACACTCCCCAGTAAACATGATGGATTGAAATGAGAGTAAAGTGATTTTTTTTAAGCATGGGGGGAGGGATTCGCTAAACTCTTCAAGAGAACTGAAGCAGCAATGGTTGCAACAAATTTTGGAAGCTGGGAAGTGGCCCATCCAGTAGTAACTGACTTCGCAGATGAAAGAAAGCTGAAACCCAGCAGAGCAGGGCAGGAAGCACAGAAGCAGGCAGGGATTCATGCCACAGAGCTGCAGAGAGTCTCTGGAATTGGGGTCACCAGACAAGGGTCCCAAAGGTAGGAAAGCTTGCTAAGAGTCTGTGCCTGAAGCGGTCAGACCCCTGTAATCTCCTTAGCCCTAGCTCCCTTGTGACTGCCTACATTCTGTGTCATGTTTGCTCTGCTAAATCAGAGCAACTCTGGACTCAGAGACACAACAGGTAGCTAATGGAAGGGGTGCTGCTTTAAAAACCGGGGAACAAGACAAAGTCTCCGTACCAAATATTGGACTCCTGGTCTCCCTCCCAAATCTGGCTCACTGAATGCTGTCACCAACCTATTCCCCTCACCTGATTCCTTCCACCTGATTTCTTTTCACCTGATTAGTTTCCTCTGAGAGGAACGACCTTCCAGACCTTCCACAGGAGGGAGTCCTCCAATGAAACTGTTTAGCAAGATAATCCTCCAGCAGAGGTGCTCACGGCCAGATGCACATTCGGATCACCTGGGGAGCTTCTAATAATCACTACTACCTGGGCCCCAGGCAAGATCCTATGTCATTCAGTCATTTGGCAAATAGGAATGGAAAGTTTACCGTGTGCCAGGCTTTGTTACAGATTCCAGAACACTGTTCTAGGTGTCTTTCTTTGTAAGAAGGAACTATTCATTCCTGGGTGTAAGCCCCATCCACACATGCAGACTTTCCAGTTAGCTTTTAAGTGATCAGTTCAGGACCAGACATTAGAGGAAAGTTTTTAACATGCATGAAATTTAAAAACAAAAACAAAACAAAAACTAGGAGGAAATCTGAGGGGAGAAAATGTGCAGGGAATAGAGGAACGCTTCAAAGAAGCTGTCATTGAGATCTGCAGAGAGTTGGAAAGCTTTTCATCTGTGAAATGAGAACAGGAGGTTATAAAAAGAATATTTCAGAGATTTTTTAAAGAGCTCTTGGAAATTAGAAATTTGATGGCATACATAAAAATTCAGTATACGGGTTAGAAGATAAAAGGAGGAAATTTCCCAGGAAGTAGAATTTTTTTTTGAGAGAGAGACAATATAAGAGGAAAAAGTAAAATAATTAGAAATTCAATCCATGAGGATCCCCTTCCAACTTAATAGATGTTCCAAAAGAGGAGAGAAATGATTTTTTTTTTTTTTTTAATTCCAGAAAACTGTTCAGAACCGAAGGACAGGAGTTTCCAGACTGAGGTGTCTTGAAAGCCAAGTAAAATGGATGGGGGAAAAAAAAAACTCACAGCAAGATATGTTATAAAGAAATTTCATTACAGACAGAGGACATTATAAAGAACAAGGAGAAAACCCTAAAAACTTTGAGAGGGAAATAATTACATTCAAAGCATCAGGAATTAGGATGACAGACATCTCAATGCCAATCCTGAACCTGGAAAAGCAATGTTTTCTGAATTCTGAGGGAAAAGGATTTCCAACCTAGAGTTCATACCTCATCACACATGCAGCCAAACTTGGAAGATCTTAAAAAACTGATTTCCCATGTACTCTTTTTTAGGAACTTCTGGAAGATGTGTCTTACCAGAAAGAGAACAGAAACAAAGAAAGAGGAAGATGTGGATCTAGAACCCAGGGGATGCCACATGGGAAAGAGGCGGTATGAGTCCCCGGTAGAATGAAGAAAGATTTCCAGGATGCTGGGTGTAGAGCAGGCCTCAAGAGTAGCAAATCCACAGTGGGGAGGGAGGCCCGAGGGCCGGTGAGGGAGAGTACCAGGTTGAGCCGTGGGTACCTGCAGTGTTTGAAAATACATACAAAGAGTCGAAAGTGGTTGTTTTGGGGGCACGCGAGTTGAGATTGGTGAAGGGTGGGGCAAGTGACTGCTGCTTCTAGAAATATCGGACTTAGAAAATTATATGTATGTATAGTTTTGATTCAGGAAAAAGGGGAAACTTGGAATCAGATTCCAGAATGAGAACCCAAACACAGATCAGGAAAGGTTCCCCACCCAGGAGAACCCACTTCCAGAAGGCAGCAAAGGTACTTGGTGAAACCTTTGGGAAACAGAAGAGATGACGAAGGCGGCAGGGCTGAGCTCTTGGCAGAGCAGATGAGAAGAGAACTTAATGTCCCAGGAAAGAGGCCAGAATGGGGTCACTATTTCCCTTCAAGGAAACAATTCCTAAGTGTGACCTGCCTGGATCTACAGAGGAGATTAGCAGTGAACGGAGGATTAAAGGGGACTGTACATGCTAAGCACAGGGTCAGGCAATTTGTGGCAGCAAGAAGGCAAGCAGAAAGGCGGTTTCTGGAAGCTTTGCAGCTCTTTATGAAGTCTTCCTTTCCCACTGGATTAGGGTATGTCCTCAGACAATTCTACCCAGTCATGCAGGCTCACAGACCCTAAGGGTGAAAGAGTGTGAGCAAGCATGAAATCCCGAGTCCACATGGGTTTCCCCACTTTGCCTGGTACATCTGATTTCCAGTTTTGTGTGTAGCCCACTCTGAGAACCCTTTTCTTGTAGAACCGGACAAAGCTGTCCTTTCCCAAGGTCCGCCCTACACCAGTGGGTCCTGTGGCTGCACCCTAAAGACAAAGCATTTGACTAGAGATCCTGAAAACAATTGGGGTAAGTCCTGTTAACTTTGTTAATATTTCAGCTAAAGAAAAGGTATAGGTTAGTGAGTGTTACATGGCCAGATTAACATTGGAGGTAGAAAGATCCCCCTTGTACCTCATTTTTCACTTCATCTGCAAGGGCAAAACAGTCAGGCATGTAAAGTTTGAAAATACTATTTATTTCATGTGTATTTGAAGATGTTTAGGTCATGCCTTTTATGATAGTATTTACAGAGTTTAGGTCATGCCCCTTATGATATCAAACTCAGCCTGACCTATTTATATGAAAAGTGTTTATTGTTTACCTTCACAGAAGCTTTTCTCCCAGAAATGGTTCCCAGGATGACAGCTGTAGTTATCTCCTTCTTACCCCCCTTTCACAGACAAGACTGACTTAATTTCACCCCTAGTATTTATAAACTATCTATTAGGGAATAACAACATGATAGAAAAGGTCATTCTCTTTCCAAACATCTTTCATCTTTAAAATCTTAAAGTGTCTGTGGACACTAAATCAAAATATTCTGTGAATCAATGGTGGGGGAGTTGTCCAAGCAGGCTGTTTAGTAGTTTGGGGCAAAGATCTGTCCCCAAAGGATGTCATGGCTCCCTGAAGGCTCAAAAAAAAAAAAAAAAAAAAGTTCCCACTGGTGGAAGACAAGACGCATCTTTTCTCTGCCTCCGATTCCCTCCCGGACTGGCCAAAGCGAGGAGCTTGGGATAAGGGCAATGTCACAGATGCCCAGGTTGCTGGAACACGCCGCAAACACACAAACACGCTTCATGGGCTTCAACAGCACCTCTTATCCGAGGTGTCTGACAGAACTGTGGCTCTGGAGCCCCTCCAGCCTTGTCCCTGGTGCCTTCCCGGCCCCCTCCCCTCCGCCTATCACACACACACTCCGGGCGCCTCCTTCCGTCGAGTAATTGACAAACCAGCTCCAAGTCGGTTTCTCCCAAGGAACACAAACCATCTCTAAACACGCCAATCCCCCAGGTCAAAAACAAGACGCCCAAGTGATCTGCGAGATGAGTTAGTTGGCTGCGGCGTGTCTCCGAGGCTGGAGCTAAATTTCTACATTTGTGGATTCAGCCTGGATCCGCACCCCCCAACCCGATGGGGAGGGGAAGCCCGAGCTTTCTGTTTGCTAAGCATATTCCTACCTCCAGTTCTGCAGTCACCTCGGGGGTCTCGTCTCCCGCCGCCGGCGTGCGCGTCGCGAGCAGCTGGCCGCGCTAATCCCGCGCGCCGGGGCCCCGCTCGCCCGCCCGCGAGCCGCAGCTTAATCACCTGCCGCCGCCCGCTGCGCGCCGGAGGGGGGCGCTCAGCGCGGGCTCCCCGCCCGGGACGCCGCCCCCCTGCGCGCCTCCGCGCCTTCCTTCTGGAGCTGGTGCCTCTCGGTCCGCTCCATGTCCGTGGGAGGACCCCTCCTCCCGCCCGCAGCCCCGGCTGGGAGGTTATGAAAAGACTGTAATGGGATCCCGGCTCGGCCCGTCACTCCCCTGCTCACTTGTCAAAACTCCACAGCATTCCAGAACCCCTTCCCCGCTCACTCCCTCGCGGGGAAGAGGAAGCCGCCCGCGGGAGGGTTCCCCGGACTTTGCGGTTGCTCGCGCAGACACCTTTGTTTACATCAAGTGCCGGGTGGGGGAGGGGTCTTCCCGCCGTCCCCGGGAGCAGGTTCGGAGCAGCAAACGCCCTTCTCAGACACCCTCGCCCGGTCAAAAGTTCTCCCTCTCTCCGAGAAGCTCCACCTCCCCGACACCAGTTCATTTCATAACCGCTCCGTTTCATAACCAGCAGCAGCGTGGGTTCTTACAGGGGGTGGGTGGGGGAGCCCCAAACCAGAATCGCAACCATCGCACCGGGCAGCGTGTCAAGAAACTTTTCAGAAACCTCCAGTCAGAGCCTTGCTGCCGCAGGAACCCAATTTACCACCGCTGAATTACAATCACCGGTGACTGCACAACTTAAGCATTTCCTTTATACCTTCTCCCGCTCCCGCGCCCCTCCCGTCGTCTGCGGGGTTCAGTCAACAAGTCATTCCCCGGAGAGGCAAGGATGGGCTTGGGCGGCTCAGCCATCTCCAGCTGCAAACTGATGAGGAAGCCCGACCCACGAGGCTGAATTGTTTACATCACACCACCGAGGGCTTCCTGTCTCTAATTAATGGGAATACAAATAAGACAGGAAAAGACTGTTTGCTTTTCTTAAAGCGGGGGAGGGGGGGGTCTCCGAGAGAGGGGGAGTCACCCCACATTTCATTGCATAAAGAGTCTTAAAAGACTTCAATTGTATTTTATTCCATTTTCCCACCTTTAACACTTGTTGAAAAGTAAAAGCATCGCTGTGCCAAACCTCAAACCATGAAGGAACTTCTGCTCACAGCACATTTTCACCTGGTTTCAGAAAGGGATCCGATTGAAGCTCCCAGAGGGGGCGAGAGGTATGGCGACCACCTGTGGTTGAATGGCACCCATCTAGGCACAAACGGAAGACCTGCGCCCCCTGGGACTTGAGAACACCCATCCCACTCCCTGGGGTTCATACCAGAATCTTGCCCCAAACTTAGGTCTCTCAGCTATGGTTCTCTTCCTGGGTATCCAGCAGCCCCTTAAAATAAATTAGCTTTGTGAGGTATAGATCTGGTGGAATTCGAAGCAATTAATTGTAAAGGAAGAGGCAAAAGAAGGGTCCTGTTCCCAATACTATTACTGTTCCTGGAATGGGTAATTAGAGCCCGAGAGGGGCCAAGCCATGTCAAGGCCAGGCTGGTAATCTGCCTTCTCTCTGAAGCAGCCCACAGAGAACACTGGTAACTAATCACCGTAATCACTAGTCCTGGAATTACCCCCAGTTGCTTCATTCAGGTTGGCACAACAGCAAACCTGGAGACAGGCAGGACTGCCAGGAGCTGGCGTTCCTGTGAAAGTACTACAAGGAAACAGAATCCCAGGATAAAGTGCGTCTCTAGGAGGTGTGGGTATCGCAACTGACAACGATGTGTGGAGTTTAGGAGAACACTATAGGTGTCCAGTGAGAACAAGCTTTGCATGCCTCAAGATCCTACAGTTCCTGGGTCAAAGCAAATGAGGCTTGTGATTTTAGGAAAAGCTAAGAACTCTTCCTGTGTCTGGCTTACAAATATTATAAGGTCTCGGTGAATGTTGGCTCCTCACCCCCCTCCCATTTCCCTCTCTTCTGCTTAGGGGTGGTAGTCTTAGTAGATTCATTAGCATACATCTCAGTCAGTATCTGGTAAGTTTTATGGGAATTAGGTTCAAATTGCATGATATTCTAACAATTTCAGAAGTGATCCTTTCTTCCTTTCAGATTGCTTTCTCCACTGACAGTTTCTTTTTTTTAATTTTTTTATTAAATTAACAAAAATTTTAATGTTTATTCATTTTTGAGAGAGAGAGAGAGAGAGAGAGAGAGAGAGAAAGAGACAAAGTGTGAGCGGGGCGGGGGCAGACAGCGAGAGAGACACAGAATCTGAAGCAGGCTCCAGGGTCTGAGCTGTCAGCACACAGCCTGGTGCAGGGCTCGAACCCATGAACCATGAGATCATGACCTGAATTGAAATTGGACACTTAACCCACTGAGCCACCCAGGGGCCCCTCCACTGACAGTTTCTTAGTGCTTTACTTCCAACTTTCTCTGCTCCTTCATTCAATCTGGTATATAATTTATGATGTGCAAATCAATGCTGTTTAAACTAAATCCAGGATTTTAAGTTTAGTACAAATAAATATTCTCCCTTCCCCCACAAACTTTGTTGTCTAAACTCAGTTTAGGGTGTGTATATGCCAGGAATTAAAATTTGACATCTGTTTAATAACTTAATTTCAGGAAAGCTTTGGAATGCATATGACATTCTCATCAGCATGCCAGAAAGATATGATGTGCTCAGTCTTTTCCCTCACCGGTTTCACTGCAGACTGGAAAAGAGATCAATGGTTCAGTAAACAAAGGGGTGCTTTAAAAGTGGCCTCCAATTTTACCCTGGGTCTGGTTTAAATAATACGATTGCTATGTGTACACCAGAGTCTACAAGTAATATTAATTTGAGCAGAAACTGCTGATATGTTAAGAGAATCCAAAGTGTCTTCAACACATAAAGGAAATGGTTCATTAAAAAGAGTTTAGAGTTCAGCAGGATGGCTGATCACAAAGTAGTGTCCTGAGGGGTGATGATCAAAATGACAGGCACAAATGGGAGTTAATATCTAGATTTGAGAAAAACAAAGACGCGAGGATCACAGCAGACCATGCATTTAATTTGAATTCTGCGTATTGTACTGATAAGAAATAGGCAACACAGTACTGGGGCAAGTTCACACTGGCGGGAGGTTGACGTGAAAGAGAAATGCCTCTCCTCATTCCTTCCTCCCCCATAATGAAGAATTTGGCAGCTGATAGACTCTTATTAGGGTGATATGTCCAGTGTGAGGCCCCTCATTTTAAGGGAGATGGGGAGACACTGGAAAGGTTCCAAAGGAGAACCAAAATGATTAAAGAGACAGAAAATAGAACCTTTGAGGGAAGGTTAAAGGATTTGCAATTGTTTAGTCTAGAGTAAAAAAGTGCCTAGAGGCAAACTTAACAGTCATCTCCCATTTGAAGGGTTATTATAAAGAGGATACTGACCAGCTGTTCTTCATCTCCACAGGAGACAGAAGAGGTAAGAGGCACAAATTCAACATTAAAATTTGGGTCAGACATGAAGGAGGCTTGCTTGACGCTAATGGTAACTGACATGACACTGACATCACTGTGCAGTCTTTACCTATCAAACTCCATTTTAAGTGATAGTCTTAGTCTGTTTAGGCAGGAGCCAGTCTAGAGAACTCCTTTCATTCCCTTCTAGGGCTAAAGTGGTCCTCTTGACTCATGGAATGTGGGAGCAAAGGTCCTGAGTGTCCATGCTCTACAAGGCCCACAAAAATATAAGGCTCCCTGCAAACATATGCTCACATCTCATTGGATCCTTGTTTATTGGAATGGGTATGTCTAAGAATCTGTCCAATTCCAGGGGCACCTGGGTGACTCGGTGGATTAAGCATCCAACTCTTGGTTTCAGCTTAAGGCATGATCTCGCAGTTCATGAGTCCGAGCCCCGCATCAGGCTTCTCGCTGACAGTGCAAACCTTGCTTGGGATTCTCCCTCTCTCCCTCTCTCCCTGCCTCTCCCCTGCTTGTGTGCTCTCTCTCTCCCTCTCAAAATAAATAAACTTAAGAAAAAAAGAATATGTCCAACTCCAAACACTGAATAGATGATAAGTATATTTTATAGACTTGCTACCCTATAGTGTTTCTCTGTATAGGCAACATTGCTTTTTGGTTAGTGGGCACACAAATATTAGTTGATGGTGATGTTAAAGATAATAATAGCTATGCATTATTAAGCTCTTACTATAATTATGTTGGCACCGTGCCAGCAACTTTATGTAGATTATCTCTCTTTTCTCTCTCTCTCTCTCTTTTTTTTTTTTTTTTTGTTTGTTTGCAGGAGCCCTGTGAAGTGGGAATAATTATTAGGCTTATTCTAACACAAGGAAACTGAGTGACAATGGGGTTAAGTAGCAAAACTAGTAAATGTTGGAGTTCCCAATTCAAACTCATTTAGTTTGACTCAAAAGGGTGTGCTTACCCATTAACCACTGCTTTCGATCATTAAGTATTTTTAGCTCTTGGGAGGGAGGAAACATTGCAAAGAGGAGCATTTATGCTTGTTGGCCCAAACTGATGAAAAAACAAGACTTCTATAGGTTTATAACACCTAAGGAATGCAATTTTTTCCCAGGTTAGCAGAGGAAAGAACTGGTTTTGCCTTCTGATCAGAAGCATATCTTTCTGTCTGTCACAAAGCTGAAGAATCCAATCAAGGTTTACCTCTGTTTTATTATTTAGAAACTATAAGCTATTCATCTATAACCTAACCTTCCATATAGTAAGTCTTCTGTGACTGTTGAATGAATGAATATAAATGCATTATGACAGGGTGCTGAGCTGAATTGAGTTTTTCCAACATGCTGGTGATCAGACTCTGGTGGGTCATTTGTATGAGCTTCTTATCAGAGGCCCCCTAAGAGTCTTAAAATGCAACTCACTGGCTCAGTCAGTTAAGCATCAGACTCTTGGTTTCAGCTCAGGTCATGATCTCATGGTTTGTGGGTTTGAGCCCCACATCAGGCTCCATGCTGACAATGCCGGGCATGCTTGGGATTCTCTCTCTCTGCCCCTCCCCAGCTTGCTCTGTCTCAAAATAAATAAACTTAAAAAAATTACAACTGTTTCCTTTAATTCAACATCTGTGAGAAAGCATATGGATGGGTCACGTACTTTTCCAATGTAAACTACTTTTAGATTGAGAAAAGATTTTTAATGGGGTTTATTGAGTGCTGTTGTATATCAACAATAGATGATTTGTGAGTGAAACAAACATCAAAATGATTTTCAGAAAGGCAAAACGAACCACACACATACAAAATATTAATAGCCTTGATCCAAATTACTACAAAAGACAGATATTTTCCCATTAGGACAATTTATCCTGAGTCTATAAACAGAGAGGGGCATAATTATCCATGTGTTTGCTAAGAGATCTAAACCTTATGTAGCTATAAAAAGCTGGAGAGAGGAAGAGAGAGGAAATTCCCAGGAGAAGATCCCCAACCACATCCAGGGCCGTCAGATCTCCATAAATACAAGGCCCAGCAGTGGCACCAACTGAAGCATGAGAAGAAACCTCAAGATTTTAACACAAACCACAGAAATAACTTTGAATTGTCTTAAAACTAAACAATGACAATTCTATCCAATAAACTTACAGCTGACACATGGGCAGAGTGGTGACTTCCTGGTGTTCCAGATGTAGTTAATGGAAACATAATGCCCAGATTCAGTAAATGTTGACTGAATGTAAAGAGTGAATGACTGTCTGAACAGATGCCCAGGCTTCCTCTTTCCCCCTTTATTTTTTATTATTTTTTTAAGCTTATTTATTTATTTTGAGAGAGAAAGAGCACGCGAACAGAGCAGGGGCAGAGAGAGAGAGGGAGAGAGAGAATCCCAAGAAGGCTCTGCAATGTCAGCCCTGACCTGACACAGGCCTCGATCTCACAAACTGTGAGATCACGACCCAAGCCTAAACAGTCGGACACTTAACCTACCGAGCCACCCAGGCACCCCTAACTCTTTCCCCCTTTAAATCTCTGTTGGAAAGATGTCTCTGAAGCTTCAAGCCCAAAGTCCCTACAGAGGTGTAGAACCATTTGACACTGGTACTCTGGGAACAGTTGATGGAACCAGAGATGGTTTCTAACTCAAAGATACCAATTTGTGATTTTGCCATAAACACAGGAAGGGGAATGGCAATACCTGTGGATCCTGATTCAAAAACTCCTGTTATTTACGATATGGATTCTGAACTATTTGAAGTCCAACAGAATCAAGCACTAGGTGGCCAGCACCTACTGAGCACTTACTGGAGGCTGGGTTTTGTTCTAAGCCCCTTACATATTGACTCATTAAATCCTTATTACAACTTAAGAATATGTACTATCATTATCAACTCATCCTACAGGCAGTGAAACTGGGCTAAAAGATTACCTCATTATCTCATGGTCACACAACTAATATGTAGAGGAGCCAGAACTCAAACCAATTCCATCTGGACCCAGTGCTATGTTCTTAACTGCTCCCCAACGATACCTGTCAAGTCCTACCTCCTGCCACTCCTCCACATAAAATCACTATTCCAGTCAAAGTGTTGATCCACAGATATTCAAAGAACATTCTAATCTCTGCAGGATGTGTTCCCTGACCTCCCTAGCCTACTGTTACCTCTCTCTTCTGAGTGCTCACATCACTTATTCTCCAATAACTGCAAACATATAATTTATCTGGTTCATATCACATCTCTCCAACTAGATCTTAAGTTCCTTTTGGGGTGGGACAGTGTGTTGTATGGAAGTCTGGAGATAGTCTGTAGAAATGTCTAGATTTAAAGCCCAAATCCCATAATTATTACCCATGGGACCCTGAGTAAATCATTTAGCTTTTCTTACTCTCATATTCAAACCATATTCCTCAAGGGCTTATTGGGGAGGAAAGATTAAATGAAAAAATGTATGTGAAGTGTCTAGGATGATTCTCAACCACTGGCTACTTTGCCCCCCAAGGGCAATGTCTGAGAATATTTTTGATAGTCATAACTGGGGAGGGGTGCTACTGGCATCTAATGGGTAGAGGCCACTGATGCTGCTAAACATTCCACAAAGTATAGGACAGGCCCCTACAACAAAGGACTATCCAGTCAAAAACGTCAGTAGTAGTAGTGCTGAGGTTGAGAAACCTGCTATTAATAAATTTAAATTTTTATTAAAATATAAGTTTCCATTTTCCTCCCTTTCCTTATTTTTTATAGTACTCTGCTTATGGTAGGTATTCAGTAAATCTTTGTTGAGTAAACCTATTTATAAACGGGTAAGTGAATGTATGAATCCTAAGATATTTTACTAGTAAACACTTGACTTGAGGGTGTGATCTAGCCATGGCAGGGGTTGGGTGGGAGTTAGTTAAGCTAGAACAGAACTTTCCAATATCCAAGCACAATGAAAGGAATTCTGAAGTAAATCCAATTTAATACCAGGGCACTGTGCCCAATGAAAGTGGTGTCAAAGTTGGTCCCAGGAGAGCTGAAGAACTTAGACAAAGGCCAGCCCCCTCCTTTTTTTTTCTAATGTTTTTAAATGTTTATTTATGTTTGAGAGAGAGAGAGAGAGAGAGAGAGAGAGACAGAGTATGAGTGGGGGAGGGACCGAGGGAGAGGGAGCCACAGAATCTGAAGCAGGCTCCAGTCTCTGAGCTGTCAGCATGGAGCCCAATGCGGGGCTTGAACCCACAAACTGTGAGATCGTGAGCTGAGCCGAAGTTGGACGCTTAACCAACGGAGCCACCCAAACGCCCCAAGGCTAGCTCCCCGTTATTGGTGCTTCCCAAGTGACTTGCTATCACCCTGCAAATGCCCCTTCATCTGTTTCTAATCCCTACTCCAAAGGATAATATAGCAAAAGAGCCAGAAGACTATGGGAATATTTGTTCAATCTCTCATCCCTCGTCCACCACCCTCCTCTGCAACAACCACACACAACCTGGTGCCCGATCAAATGAACTCTCATCCAGACCGTGGATTGAAGGGCACCTGGGTGGCTCAGTCGGTTAAGCCTCCACTTCAGCTCAAGTCATGATCTCCTGGTTGGTGTGTTTGAGCCCCACTTGGGGCTCTGTGCTGACAGTTTGGGGCCTGGAGCTTATTTCAGATTCTGTGTCTCCCTGTCTCTCTGCCCTTCTCCCGCTCACACTCTGTCTCTCTGTCTCTCTCTCAAAAATTAATAAACATTAAAAAAAAAAAAAAAAAAAGACCGTGGATTGAAAAACATGGTGGAAGCAAAAAGAACATGCTTTACTTGAAGTCATTATTTTAAGTCATGAAGCCTTCAATAAACAGGCTCAGTAAGATCAGTTCCAAGAAGTAGAAATCCAAGAATAAAAGCCTATATTCCTGGATAGAGCATAAATCATATTAACAAAAACCAGAAATGAGACAGAGGGAGAGGGAGTAGAAGAGGAATGAAGGGAAGGGAAAGGAAAGGAATGGAAGAGAGAGGAAATAATTCCTTCCGTGTTCCATTCTCCAGACTTGGTGGCAACATTTGCTTGTATTCCATCTTTTGCAGTCAGAACATATACATGATTTTCATGTAGTTGTATATGAGAAAAGTTGTAACGTTAGTCTAAGCATCTCTGGGATGCTGAAATAAATTACCTGCCTAGAACTGTGAGAAAAAGATAGGTGTTTTCTTGCCTCAGGCTCCTGAACACATTTAAACTGGGATTGTCTTCCTGCTCTAATCACCTTCACCTGGCTAATCCCTACTCACCTTTCTGGATTCAGTTTAGACATAACCTTCCCCAGGGATTCCCTCCTGACCCTCCCCTAGAATATATATGGGCCCTTCGAAGCTTAGGTAGAAGCATCCCTACTGCCCATTCCACTTGCCTACTTACCCTTCTAAACTATAAAATCTTCTAAGGTAAGGTTGTGTGGACGTGTTTACTATTTTATTTCCAGGGCCTAGCACTGAGCCTGGCACATACGAATATTTGTTAAATGAGTCAATATGAATCAGGAGACTTCCAAATGCATTCATCCCTGCAATTACTTATTGAGTGCCTACTATGAACCACGTATAGGGCTAGACAATGGGCAAACAACAATTATTACCTTCATATTAATAACAATAACAGTAAAAGCAATTACAGCTAATGTTTACTGGACACTTACTACGTACAAGGCATCATGTCAAGCTCTTCCATGTATTCTCTTTAAATCATCCCATCCAAGGGGCGCCTGGGTGGCGCAGTCGGTTAAGCGTCCGACTTCAGCCAGGTCACGATCTCGAGGTCCGTGAGTTCGAGCCCCGCGTCAGGCTCTGGGCTGATGGCTCAGAGCCTGGAGCCTGTTTCTGATTCTGTGTCTCCCTCTCTCTCTGCCCCTCCCCCGTTCATGTTCTGTCTCTCTCTGTCCCAAAAATAAATAAACGTTGAAAAAAATAAAATAAATCATCCCATCCAAAACCCATGTGACAGACACATTATCATTCTCATTGAACAGATGAAGAAAGGTGCCAAGTCACTCCCATGGATCTTAACCACACAGACTCCATGTGAAAGAATTTCTGACATTTAAGTTCCTCAAGCTATATTTACATGGGCTTAACTCACATCAACTAAGAGAGGGTTATCTGTGAATTCACCCATGCCCTTTGCTGATGTCTGTCCCCTTGCCCATCCACTCTTCATACTGTCTGAAATTTATATTATTTTGATATAGACTATCGTGTGATGACCCCCATAATCTACATTTTAGACACCATGAGCTAATGTTTGAAGGACACGTCTCAGAGTCCACGCTTGAAATATCACTATCCAAATCTGCAGCAGAAAGTTTTGTAGTTATCAAAATGGAGGTTAAAGATATTTTTTTTATCTGTGGAATGAGGGATTTTTAAGATAAATTGGCTAGAAAGGGTTGTGTAGCCACTTCTGTCTTTCCCTGCTGAGCTGTAAGGATCTGGGGGAGCCAGCTCCCGGACGCCTCTGAGCAGTGCGTCAGCTGTGCAACTCCATCAGTCAGGGGACGCCCAGTTAATGGAGGATTTTGTCATCTGACAATAAAGTCAGATGATTCTTCCCACGGAGTGGTCGCATGGACTTCAGAGAGAATCTGCTGGGAAAGGGCTCGTTGGAGCACCCACCAGAACAAACGATGGAGATGTAACCAAATATAAAGGCAGGTTGTGGAACTACTTCTGTGTGTGCTTGCTGATGCCTGCTCTAAGTATGGCAGGGGTCAAAGACTTGTTTTCACAGTAACCTACCACCTGGCAGTGAAGTTGTCAGACAGGAGGTATACGGTTCTCAACCTTTCCTGATTGCTACTGATATTTAACAAAAGAGCCTGACAGTTGTGGGCAGCCAGTCAGCTCAGGTGAGGCTACAACACCCTCTTCCCTACCTTGGTCTCTAGGCAAACACTGTTTGTCTTTCAGTACAAGCTCAAAAATCCTCCCTACTGCGAAGAAGGCTTACTTGATGAGTCATCTCCCCTCAGGAGCTCCGAGGAATCATCTAGTTGTTGAAATGGCCGCCAGCATGTGGCTGAGATCCTTCTGATAAACCCCAGTTGTTTAAGATAACCTGGGCAGGTCTCTTTCTACATCCTGAAAAAGCTCAATTTAGCAAATGGGTTTATTTTAGAATATGATTTATTGAGTCAGGAGTCATATTAGGTACTGAGGAAACACTGATAAGCAGCACTGACGATGGGCCCAATGAGATTGGAGACCACAGGGAGACAAGTAAGGCATCAGGCAGTTACAGTGCAGTGTGGGATAACTGCTAAGTCCAGGCAGTTGTCAGAAACCCACCAGAGACCAGGGAGAGCTTCCAGAAGTGACTATAAGCTGAGCCCTGAGGATAAGTAGGTATTAGCAAGGTGAAGGAAAGATTCCAGGAAGTGAAAATGCCAAGTGCAAAGGTCCAGAGATGAAACAGAGAGGCCATGTTCTGAGGTCTACAAAGGTTCAGCCTGGCGGCAAGTTTGGTCAGCTTGGAGCCAGTGTGAGGAGAACAGCAAACTGGACAATGGCTAGAAGTATGGCTTTGTGAGAAGTTTGGGCTTCATTCATGATAGGGTTTTAGCAGAAGTGCTCTGAACAGATTTCCATGTTTGAATGATTGTGCTGGTTCCAGGGAAGAGAATATCTAAGAAGATTAGGAGAGTAGAGGCAGAGAGAGGGGTGAGGAAGCTGTCACGCGAGTCTAGCAAAGACAAGATGGCGCCTATCCTGGGGGAGTCTGTGTGGACCTATACTTCCCCTGTATCTGGGATAAAACTTAGGCAATGCTCAGTTTGCAGGTTCGCTCCTTCTGCCAGACTATGAAACCCTTGAGGGTAGAAATCAAAATTTACTTACCTCTGGAGCTTCAATACCTTATTCAGCACCTTCACCCTTATTCAGAGAGAAGGGTGATAAAGCCCTCAGTAAAGGATTAGTTGGTACATGTTGGTTGGTCCTCATGTACAAAAATGATTTCCTTTTGCTGAATTCCTCATCACCAGAACCCCACCCCACCCCTACATCCCTTCCACGTCTTCTCTGCCATTGCTGCCTGCAAAAAGCCTCTTTAGCAACTACTCTTCCCTTTCACATTTGGTTGCCCTAGGGGATAAGCAGACTCAGCTTCCCTTCATCAAGCACCGATTTTGATTCTAGTCTTCATAAGCCCACTAAACATTTTGCGATGCTCTTTTCTCTCACTGTGGCCCAGCTCATCCCACCCCTCCATGTAGGCAAGACTTTACACAGGTCCCTCCCCCACCATCTTGAAAGTTTCCCAGGGGTGACCTCACCTATGTGGAGCAGCTACTCTCATCTGATATCCTAAATCCATCTCACTGTTTAAGTGAAAATATAAAAGTCTTACCATCTGCAAGAAGCATCCATGAACTCCAGTTAACTTGGCACAGAATCCTAACTAAATGTAATCCCATTCATATATATTCCTGTCAACTGCATATGATTTGATGGTTTCCATGTTTTCTCTTCAAGGACATAATACGAGAGTATTGCACATTCACCTCCTTGTCCCTACTCCCTTGCTTATACAATGTATTCAAACTCCTTCTCCATCCTCCCCTTGCCCTGGTCCCTGGATGAAAGAAAGAAACTTCTTCCAGCTCACAGAGGTCTTCACTTTGACCTACCCCTGAGAATGGGGACTTGGCAAGGATGGATTTAGAAGCACTTAATCCAATCAACCTCTAGGCCTGGTCCACACCTCAGCCCTATCAGCTGGCTTTAAAATAGTGAGCACTATGTCACCCAGAAGGGCCTTCATAGACTTTTAAAGAGAATTAAAATTGCATAGCATCCCAGGGACTCTTCTTTTCTCCAGAGGGCGTCACCTACCAGGGGCTGGTGCCCTTCCCTTCAAACAGGTTTGCACCAATGTTATCAAATAAAATATAAGAGACCCAGTTAAATTAGAATCTTAGGTGAAATGTGAATACTTTTGATGTCTCAAATATTGCATGGGATTTTTTATTTGCTAAATCTGACTGTCCTATTTTGTACTTGTTACTCAGTTTTTAAAAAATCACATCTATACTCATTAATAGGTAAAAATCCAGAAAGCAAAACATATACACATTTTTAAAATTTGGGAGCCTTGAAAATATTCTTTGTGCTGTTTCTCACTCTGATGGATGTCTTCTTACAAGGGTAGGTTTTTAATCATCTTTATGGCTCACTTGGAGTCCCTCACCTCTCTGCCCTACCTTTCTCACTTGGTTTATAATTCTCTTCCCATGATTACTCTTTGCATCATTAAGTTCAACCACTTTGACCCTTCTTTCCTTCCCAAGCAATTACCATTCAATTGAGTACTTCACCTTGACTTGCTTGGTCTTATGATGATATATCAAAACATCTCCTCTTTACAAGTCAGTGAACCACATTAAGGAAACACTGAATAGCCAGTAAGTAGTTCCCCAATCAATTCTTCCAAATTGACTTCAAGGATCAGATTCCTCTTCCTGATTGCCCTATGTTCTCCAGCTCTGGGAAATCCTTCCAGAAAAGCAACTACAGAACCCCAATCCTGGTCTGATTCTGTTCTGGTCTATCATTGCTTCCCATCAGCTGGAGAAAGTCATAGTTGGGAAAAGCAAAGGACCAGATAAAGCTCTGAACAATTTTCTCACAAAGGAAAGACTGGATTCCTCTCCAGGTCCCAGGTCCACCTTAACCATGTTGTTTACAAAAGCCACACTATTTACAAATAGTGCCATATAAAGGGTCTAACATAACCCCCAGGAGAGGAGAGTTTATAAATGCATGTGTGGAGGAAAAGGTTATGAAGGGGAACTAACCCTGCTATTACTTTCCAGTTTTCAGAGAGTAACTGAGATTGCAAGTAAGAGATTATAAGTAAGACTCAGAGAGAGAACCAGGTAGCTGGCAAGATCTTGTAAATTTGGATGCTCTCTGGGTGGGCTGGTTAGGAAGGAAGGAAAGATATTACTGAGATCCAGAAGGAGTTGCTAGTGTATCAAGGGGGGAAAACCTACTCTGAATGACCATGGTCACAAATTAAAAATAGCCATGGTAGTTGAGAAGCAAGTCATTGCTTTTTAAAACTTCCATTATATTATTAGTATTATCATCACTTTCATCTATACTTCATTCCCCAAGAGTAAGATAAGACCGATAATTAACACACATACTCTACACAAAAACAAAATTCCTTGAGAAAAATGGAACTTCTAGTGACCCAGGTCTCCTGACTTCCAGTCCAGGATGCCTTCCTTGCCTAACAGATAGTTTTTGCTCTATTAGGTACCAGCTGGACATTGGTCAGAAAGCCACTTTCAGACTCATCCCAGTACCTCAGCACTTCCAGAATGTGCTAGCATTTGAGACTGGGCTTTGTCAGGGTGAGCAACCCAGTGGGAAGAGGAAGGCCTGGGTTTGGATCTTGGCTCTTTTTTGCCAGCATGGATTCTCTCATCTATAGCTGGGGATAATGGCATTTGCCTCTCAGAGGTGCAGTGAGCTATAAAATGAGCTGACAGGTGTAGAGTCCCGGCATATAACTGCAATATGCATAAACATCATTATTAACAATGACTCTAATTGTAGGTTCAGGACTCTAACTTGCATGGAGGAATTCAAATATATGTCAATCCCCACCAAGATAGGGAAGGAATGGATGGAAATTGGTAGTTTCTCAAAGCTACCAAAAGACTTGTCGAGTTATATGGTTTTTTTTTTTGAAGTGACAAGAGAAAGATGAAAATTAATAATGGCTCACATTTGTTGAGCGCTGGCTGTGTGTCAGATACCGTGATAAACCTTTACATGTATATCCTCATTTTATCTCCCATCACCTTATGGGTTAGGTATTGTTCTTCTGGACTCCAATTTACAGTTAGGGAAACCCCTACCTAGTGGGGTTAAGAAACTGCCTGATGTTATATGTTTTATAAGTGATAGGATCATGACTCATTAAATTAATGCTCTTATGCAGACATGTGTAGTCCAACCAAAGCATTCTTGTGTGTGTGTGTGTGTGTGTGTGTGTGTGCGCGCGCGCGCGTGTGCACACGCTTGCATGCAAGTTCATAAGGAAATATACCAAGTATTCTCAGTGGTTACCTCTGGGTGGTCGAATTAAAGGTTACGTTCACTTTCTTCTTTCTGCCTTATTAAATTGACTATGTGCTGCTTTGCATTTTGATATGAAATGTTTTTCATTTTGATAACAAACAAAATTTTAAAAAGTAAAACAAAATGAGGACACATGGGGGAAGGAATGATATAAAAAGGCATGACATTTTCAAGGACCATTATAATTTAACTTTCAGTTTTTTCTTTCAACCAAAGAAACCTTTACAGAATAAAATGAACTTCTTAAAAATAAAAATTATATTCCTCCCTGACACCTGAAAGCTCAGGTTCCATTGGCCCTATCTTTCAAGAACATCTGAGTTCTAAATCTTAAATCTGCTTATGGTTTGAGCATCAACATTAAATCAAAGATTTTCCAATTACTCGTAACACCAACAATGAGTTCTTTTTTTTCTTTTTTTTTTTTTTACCAATGAGTTCTTAAAATCTTTTGTTTCACTACATTTTCCGTTTGCACCGCAACTTATAACTTATGAGCAAAGCCCTTTTTCTTCTCTGCTTATTACTAAGGGATACAAAGATGACAGATCACCAAAGCTAACATTCATCTTACTATTTGCGCTGAACTCTGAAGTCTTCCTTAAGGAGAACTGTGATGATAAATTAAGATTTATTACCCTCTGTAAACACAGCTAGTCTTCAAAGATGGCCTCAGTGGGAGAGTAAGGAATTCAAAGTAAATCGAAGGAGCTCGAAAAGGATGACTTTCTCCTGTTTTTCTGCTGTTAACAATAGTGTGTTGGGGCGCCTGGGTGGCGCAGTCGGTTAAGCGTCCGACTTCAGCCAGGTCACGATCTCGCAGTCCGTGAGTTCGAGCCCCGCGTCAGGCTCTGGGCTGATGGCTCAGAGCCTGGAGCCTGTTTCCGATTCTGTGTCTCCCTCTCTCTCTGCCCCTCCCCCATTCATGCTCTGTCTCTCTCTGTCCCAAAAATAAATAAACATTGAAAAAAAAATGCTTTAAAAAAAATAGTGTGTGATGGGCATGAGAGAGCCACCTGTCCTCTAGAGCCAGGGCCCCAGTTTCTTCCTGGTGAGAGCTGCTGGGGTCCCTCACACCATATGATCTGAAAGGATGAAAGGGAGGTGTGCTGAGAAGCCAACAGGAAGGCTGAGGGGGGCAGAAGCTTTGCCCTCCCCTCCATCCCATTAGAGCTTGCTTATAAGACAAGGCTAAAAGGCTCTCATGGGAGCAAATGGTTTGGAGTTCAACTAAGCAAGGTGTCCAAACAGTCACAGACCTGACTTCCTGGTAATGTCCAGACTTGGAATTATCTGGAATTACAGTGGTTGGGCTCAATGTATGAAGGTGGCAGGGAGGCAGTATAGCCAAATTTACACTGACACCAGATTATTAAATCATTGAAAAACCACCACTAAAAACCATGGACCTATGAAGAAAATGGAGACAATTTGTCTGCCTAGCCTTTCTTCTGTTTAATTTCACAGAGCAACGTCTCCACGTAAGCTTTAGAAAACTCACCTGTACATTTGCATGACTGTTTTGTTTAACCGTTCAAATTATGGTGACTTTCAAAGTAGAAAAGTGGGATTAATGATCAAAGTCTTCTAGACTCAGATTTCAGACACCTGAGACTGTGCTGTTGGGGTCACATGCTTATTATGCAAATCTTTTTGAATAGCATTTCCTGCTCCACAGGTTTCCAGAGTCTAAAATATACCCACAGTCCATAAAGTCTGGAAATACAAAATATTATTTTTAGTATTTTATTTTTTACCAATTGAAGATGTCCTTGACAGAATTTTGTATATTTTATCTATGGTTCCAGAATTAACAGACACCATATGCATATATATTCTCCCTCACCCTCTGTTTTTTTTTTTTAAGCTTTTCTTTCCATCTTCTTTAGTCTTGACTCATGACTCATTTTATTTTGAGCTACTGTATCAGTCAGGGTTTGATCAGAGAAGCAGAACCACCAGGACCAACATGTAACAGCGGATTTGTGATAGGGAATTTGACCTCCTACAATTGTGATAGGGACCAGTTCAACAGTCTACATACATGTATACAAGGCTGTTGCCTCTCTGTCTGGGGCAGGGCCTGAAAGTCAGCAGGGCAAGTGACCCAGAAGAAAATACTCAAGTAAAGTGGGGAAGAGTGAGGGCCCCCAGAAATGTGTAAGGAAGAGCTGGAACCCAAGAAAAGGGAGAGAGACCCACCTCCCCAGCTCACCCTCCATGATCTACATTAAAGCTGAACATGCTTCCAGACCAGGCATCAGGGGAGCTGGAGGAGGAAACGAGGGGCTGGAGGAGCCACATGCCCTGCCCTGGCCTGGGAGTCAGGGAACTGAGGGAGGAACCCAGAGGAGCGGGGGTGCAGGAGTTCGGCTGCTGCACCACTCCAAAAAGGTGAACTATCAGACGATGGTGCCCAGTGCCTCATACCAACCTTCTGAGCGCACACACACGCACACACACACACACACACACACACGCACACACACACACGCGCGCACACACACACACACACACACACACACACACATTCCACATCTCATGCCCAGGGCCTCCCATGGCCCACACTAACCCTGAACAGTGCAAGGAAGACTTCTGGGAAACACTGCACTAGCTTAGCTAAGTCAACACAAAACAAATCCCCCACAGCCTCCACTTCAAACTCAGGCTCTCTGGGCATCAGCCCCAGAGTGAGGCCGTGAACATTTCATCTCCAAAATGGTATAGAGTAGGGATTGGCAAACCTTTTGTGGAAAGGGCCAGAGAGTAAGTATTTTAGGCTTTGTGGGCACATATGGTCTCTGTCTCATTCTCTTTATGATCTTTTAAAAATGTAAAATCCATCCGTAGCTGGCAGGCGCGAGTTTGCTATTCCCTGGGAAGAGGGCCACACAGCCTGAGAGTCTGGAGGCCAGGCTGCTTCTCTTGGCTCCACCATGAATCCCCTGGGACCTAGAGCGAGTCATTTCACCTGAGGGGCTTGGACACTCATTTGCAAAATGAGTGTTGTGGGCTAGATGGGCATTAGGAATGCACACTAAAGACGTCATGAGTCCGAATTTTGAGGGGAGTGAATTGTTTAAAAGTTCAATGTAGATTTGTATTGTAACATAGATTATTATTATTATTAAATATAGTTCTTATTGGGAATTAACTCAAGTATGCATTTCTTCTTTCAAATCTGAATTCATATATATGATTTTAATAATCCTGGGTAGACTAGGTACCTTTTTCTTAATGGAATTTTGAGAGGTGATCATAAAGGCCTTGGCCTACTCTTCCACTTTTGTCATTAGAGCATCATCTTGGTAGGAGATGTTTTATGAGAAAGGAGATTTAGATTGAATTGTGGAAATGTGCAAAAATCATGTTTATTTGTTTTTGCAAAAATAATAAAATTACCACTTGTTTATGGAGAAAAGACTGAAATAGGCTTACACGAATGCCATCAGCACACTATTTTTTGTGAGGATACATTTCAATCTATTTCAAAACATAGAAGTCAGACTGGTAAATTGGGAACACTGATAGAGAACGCCTTTTGCAAACACAGCAAATTAAAAAGCGCACAACATATAATGCTTCCATTTATTTTTAGGTGGACAATTATGGAAATTGCAAATCTGGATCCACCGGGGTTTAAGACTACATTCTCAATGACTGATACTTCTGCCATAAATAATGGGACTGACTCAGGACTAGCGACAGAAGATGCACAAACCCAAGACTTCCATTTTAAGAAGGAATATTTATTTTATTCAACCAACATTTACTGAGCTTTCTTCTTTAAAGAAATTTTTTTTTAACATTTATTTATTTTTGAGAAACAGAGAGAGATAGAGCACAAGCTGGGGAGGGACAGAGAGAGAGGGAGACACAGAATTCGAAACAGGCTCCAGGCTCTGAGCTGTCAGCACAGAGCCCGATGCAGGGCTTGAACTCACAGACTGAGAAATCATGACCTGAGCCGAAGTCAGACACTTAACTGACTGAGCCACCCAGGTGCCCCCATTTACTGAGTTTTCATGATGTGTTAGATGCTATGCTGTTGGAGATGCCCACTCAACCCAAGACCTCGAAGCTCTGGTTTTTGCAATGCAATTGGTGAAGCGTTGAACATCAGCTTTAAAAATCAGTGAAGGAGATGAGCTAGTTTCTGTAACTGTCCCCAGATGAACTTCTACCACTTGGTCAGTGAGGCAGGGTCCTGGGGCTAAAAGATAAACTTTAAACAAGATTAAATAGAGCATGGGGGCGCCTGGGTGGCTCAGTCGGTTAAGCATCTGACTTTGACTCAGGTCATGATCTCCTGGTTCAGGAGTTTGAGCCCCGCATCAGGCTCTTTGCTGACAGCTCAGAGCCTAGAGCCTGTTTCAGAGTCTGTGTCTCCCTCTCTGTGTCCTCCCCCACTCTCACTCTGTCTCTCTGTCTCTAATAAATAAACATTAGAAAAATAATAATTTTTTTAAAGATTAAATAGAGCAGTACTGAGAAGAAAGGGATAGAAGATATTTGAAGGATAATAACTTGCAGTGGTCTCTTCTTGTAACAATTGGATCAATGACACACATCAATGACCACCGTTCTGCTGTATTATCTCAGGATCGTGTACACTGGAAGAAGGCAAGCATAAAAATGACATGAATTGGCTTGCCATAAATCATCACACCGAGTATTCTAATTCTTTGTCTCAAAAGCAACTGAGCATTGAGTCTGCCTGACTGGGCTATAAAATATATGAAATACCATCAGACATTTCTGAAAAGCAAATATTCCTGAAGACTTCAGGTTTGTTTGTTTGTTTTCCTTTTTTTTTTTCCTTTTTGATGACTCCTTACTTAGGACAACTAATAACAGAATGAAATGAAATGAAATGAAGTGAAATGAAATGAAATGAAATGAAACCTCTGAAAGATATACTTCCCAGTCACAGACCTTTTTTTTCCCCTAGAATCTGAGGTCACCCACTACCTTTTAGGTTTGAAATACCAAAATGAAAAAATCACTAGGCATGAGTACTACAAAATATTCTGGGGAGCAGAAAGATGTACATGAAGATGTCACTATTAAGTCACAGATTAGAATCATTTCTCTACCTTCTATTCCTGTTGTGTAGTCCAAAAACATTTTTGGAGGGCGTCTACACATTCAAGAAACTTTGCCACTTTGTCTTGAAGCTGAGGTCTTGTCATGAAAGCAACTCTGTTAAATTCCAGGAACACTTTTTAAGCAGAAGCTCTTCATTATTGTCTTGACTAAAAAGGTATATTAGTTACAAATAAGTATATCCTATTCTATATCTTCAAACCTGGCAATAAGTGGTTAGCTAGCAATTGGGGTGGGGGGCAGCTGCTCTAAATGGGCACATTCCTCTCCAGACCTCAGGACCCCTAGAGAAAGAGAAAATGGGTAGAGGGAGACTTTTCTACGTGTCTTCTCCTCTTGGCAAAAAAAAAAAAAAAAAAGGCTTAATTTCTGGGGCTTCCTACCTCCAGAATTATGAGAAAATTAATTTCCCTTTTTTAAGCCATCCAGTCTGTGGTACTTGGAAGTCCTAGCAAATAAATACACTTTTTTAAAGCCAAAGAATATTCTATCACATGTGTATACCATATATTTATCCATTCATTCATCAGTGGACATCTGGGTTGTTTCTACTTTCTGGCTATTGTAAATAATGCTGCTATAAACATTGGTGTACAAATCCTTGCTTTCAATTCTTTTGGGTAGGTATCTTAAAAGTAAAATTTCTGGGTCATATGGTAATTCTAATTTTAAAATTAAATTTATTTAGTTTAACTTTTTTGAGGAAGCACTGTAGTTTTTTTTTTTTTATATTTTACTCATTGCTCATGGTGAAAGGTTGTAGAGGAAATAAAAAACAAGAAATATAAAATTTTATCTATATATAGGTAGATATATATAGATATATATATAGTATATATAAAATATGTATATATATATATTAGTTTGGATTCTATAAACCTTGACCTCCATTCTCTTTCAAAGCACTCTTGTCTTTTACTAAGATGAAAATTTGGTTTTTAATAATTTTTACTAGTTATTTCAAGTCCTTTATTTTTGCCCAACATTTTCATTTAATTTACAGGTTTTCCCAACTTTGGTTACTCCTTATACCATTAAGTTCAACTACTTTGACCCCTTTTCACATCCCAAGCAATTACTCTTAAGTGTCCATATCACTGTGACAGACAACATCTTGTTTCAGTCTCCATCAGTACATCTCCTTTTCTACTGGGTAATGATCCATGATAATGAAAACCAATGAAATGGACTGGGTACCGACACCCCAGAAATTGCCCCAAGAAGGCCTTCATCCCCCTTGCTTTCCCACTAAGGGAATTTCTCAAGAGGAGTAACTTCAGACTACAAACACTGAGTCTGCACTGTGCCACAACAGCTGGAGAAGCCTTGGTCAGAAAAAGCAAAGAAATCTGTATGGAAGGATAAAACTTCTCCCAAAAGTCTCTGAGAAACTGCCCCTCTATCTGTACAAATCAGAACATTTGGACACTGTGCAAATGTCCCCTGTAAACCCACCTAGCTTTACCCTAAAGAGATTCTAGCTTCTTCGTTTATGTGGGTGATTAAGTGCATCTGCGAGTCTTGGAAAAAAGGATAGAGAAGATTACAGCCAGCACTCCAGGACCTGTTTGGTGATGGGAGAATTGATGTCATGATAGCAGAATTTTGGAAGGCAGGAGGGATTTGACAGATAAGCAGGTGCCCCAAGTAGGCTAATGATTACAAAAAATAAAAAGTTGAAAAATTTAGAAGGTAAATTTAACAAGTAAAATAAAGAAAGATGCCACTAGGTTAAATGTATTAAGGAGGTGGTTTGGGGAGAAATTTGAACAATTAGAGTAAATCAGATTGTGGGAAAAAACCATGATGGTATCAGACAGGTAAGTTATCTTGTGATGATTAATACCATTTTACTTTGGTTAAGCAGGAGGTGGTTAATAACTGGCAAGGGGTATGAGGGAGGGCTCTGAGGTGCTAGTAAAGTGCTTTTGCTTCATTTAGGTGATGGTTAATGTAAAACCTCACTAGCTGAACGACTTGTGCCTTTTTCTTTATGTATGTTATACTTGGGGAAAAAAAGTTTATTGGAGGGGCGCCTGGGTGGCGCAGTCGGTTAAGCGTCCGACTTCAGCCAGGTCACGATCTCGCGGTCCGTGAGTTCCAGCCCCGCGTCAGGCTCTGGGCTGATGGCTCAGAGCCTGGAGCCTGTTTCCGATTCTGTGTCTCCGTCTCTCTCTGCCCCTCCCCCATTCATGCTCTGTCTCTCTCTGTCCCAAAAATAAATAAAACATTGAAAAAAAAATTAAAAAAAAAAAAGTTTATTGGAGGAAATACTTCTGGAATGATAGAACAAAACATCCAAAAATGTGCTCCATAAAAGCAACGAGAACACTGGGAAAAAAATGATCAAAAGCAACTTTTTCAGAACTCTGGATATTAACCTGAAGGAGCCTAAGAAGCACTTACTTGAGAAAAGTGAGTGAATCTCAGTAAGCACAGTGAGCTTTGTCTATTTTAACTTAACACTATCACCATCCCTTTCTTCCCAGCTCCACACAGCCTTGACAATCAAGAGCTTACCCCAACTGCAGTAGCTGTGGAAACAAGCAGTTTAGCTGAACAGGGTTAGGAAAAGTTTCAAGGCCTGTAAAAGCCCTATCCCCAGAGGACTGTCAGTATTTGATCTGATGACTCTATGAAAATCTCCATTTTTCAGAACAGCCTTATTCCTAGGTCATTTGTTGAAAACAATCAGTGGCAATTGTCTAACATCTGTAGCTGCCTGAGAAAATATTTGCAAGTCATATGCTTGTGTTGAGAATATATAAAGAACACTTCTAACCACTCAATAACAACAAATAAAGCCAACTGATTTTTTTAATTTTCTTTTAATGTTTTATTTATTTTTGAGACAGAGAGAGGCAGAGCACGAAGGGGGGAGGGGCAGAGAGAGAGCAAGACACAGAATCTGAAGCAGGTTCCAGCCCCTGAGCTGTCAGCACAGAGCCCGATGTGAATCTGTCAGCACAGATTCGAACTCACGAATCGTGAGACCGTGACCTGAGCTGAAGTCAGACGCTCAACCAACTGAGCCACCCAGGCGCCCCTAAAGCCAACTGATTTTTAAATGGACAACAATTTTTAAATGGACAAAGGATTTAAAGACACATTTTCCCAAAAATACAGTGGCCAAAAGCACACAGAAAGGTGCTCAACATCATTGGTCACCAGGAAATGCAAATCGAAACCACAATGAAAGGCCACTTCACACCCACTAGGATGGCTGTAAGAGACAGATAATAACAAGTGTTGGTGAGAATGTAGAGAAATGAGAACCTTCACTGACCACCGGTGGGAAAGTAAAACGATACGGTCCTTTTGGAAAATTTGGCAGTTCCTGAAAAAGTTACACATAGAGTTTCCATGTGACCATCAATTCTATTCTTAAGCATACATCCAAGAGAACTGAAAATATATGTCCACACAAAACTTTTACACCAATGTTTGCAGCAGCATTATTTGCAACAGTGAAAAAGTGGAAGTGATCCAAATGCCCATCAACTTCTGCATAAACAAACGTGCCGCAGCCATACTATGGAATACTATCTGGCAGTATAAAGGAGTGAAGTTCTGAAACATGCTACAACATAGAAGAACACTGAAAGCATTATGTTAAGTGAAAGAAGCCAGTCACAAAAGACCACATACCAAAACACCCAGACTGGGCAAATCTACAGAGTTAGAGAGTAGATTAGTGATGGCCAGATGCTAGGAGATGGGGGGAAATAGAGAGTGACTGACTGATAATGGAAATGGGACTCTTTTGAAATGAAATGTTCTAAAAGTAGATATTGATGATACCCTGTGAATATATAAAACCACTTTCTTGTACACTTCAAAAGGGTGAATTTTATAGTATATGAATTATATCTCAATAAAGCTGTTCAAAAACAATAAGGTTTACTTTAAAAATTCCTTCATGTTATTATTAATCATATTACCCTACCCAAAGGGTAAGGCAGTTTTTCAAAGCATGGATGCATGCCCCATATAATCAGGGACACTGTAGGTCTTGTACATCAGTATTTCCCTAGTAGGTAGAACCAGGGCTAATACATAGTATATGGCCGACAGATAGCTTTATATGAATAAAAAAGTAGAGAGATTAAGAAACTGTGTAGAACCAGATTTCCTGGGGCATCTGGGTGGCTTAGTCAGTTAAGCGTCCAACTTCAGCTCAGATTATGATCTCGTGGTTTGTGAGTTCGAGTCCTGCGTCGGGCTTTGTACTGACAGCTTGGAGCCTGGAGCCTGCTTTGGATTCTCTCTCTCTACCCTCCCCCCATTCACTCTCTGTTTTTCTCCCTCAAAAACAAACAAACATTTAAAAAAATTTTTAAAGTACCAGATTTCCTGATTTCTGATTCTTTTCATCTACAGTAGAGAGAGGTGGGATTTAGTGATGAACAAGGATCTTGAGGTGTCGTGGTCAGAACGCTGCTTATATAATTGTTACTATATACTCTTCATGGGGGAGTGGATATGTGGTCTCTTGGGGATGGAGCTCCTCTCTCTTGGAAGAGACAGCTATTTGGGGGATGAGTAGTAACTGAAGGAGCACCGTAGCAGAAAGAACTCAGGCAGGGAAACCCTGGCTCGATTCCAGGCTCTGTTCCTTAGCAGGTGTGTTTACCCAATCTTTCTCAGCCTAAATTTCCTCATCTATAAATGAGATAATAATACTTACCTCTTGCCTCACAGAGTTGTAAGAATTAAATGAGAGGAGTGTATGCATATGGCTCATATGGATAATATTTGATAAATATTTTTATTGACATTGATAACATCTAATGAACAAATATGTTTTTCAAGTATGTTGTAAAAAAAAAAGGCAAGAGAGAAAGAAAAGAAATGGAGATGGGCCAATAGCTGTTTTCACACCTCTCAGGAGGCTCTGAAAAGGTCTGGAACCTCACTCCTACCTTCCCAACATGGCAGCGTTGAGCAAGGTAGAACAATGCAATAACCCTTCCCCTTCCACAGCTCCCACTTGCTACCAGCCATCAGCTTGGCTTAAAACCAACATAATTATCTTGGGGGTATGGTGTTAAAAGGTAAGAGACAAGACATATCTATCCCCGGGCACAGGTAATTTATACCCATGTCAACCAAATATTTCCCCCCTGTTTTATAATGCTGCCATGGTTAATTCTTCCTTTTTCTAATTAAAAAGGAGTACCTGCCCATAAAAATGCAAACTACGTCCAAGTACATAGAGAAGGGCTGACTGAACCTGAACTGGTTCCCATCAGAAGCTGGAACTTCATTAAAAGAAAGAGATGCTTTCATTGTGCTTGACACCTGTTAATAACATACCTGCAGAAACAAGTTACAATGCTAGAGGATAATCTACAATTGCAAGAAAGAATTGTGACTGTTTAAGATACAATATATATAAAGCAACCAGCACAGTGGCTAGCAAGTTGTAGGTACTAGGTAAATGGCAACTATTATTTGAAACACCATTTTCTTAACTGCTGGCTCTGCACAGGATGCACTACAATGGAATAAACTTAATTGAATAGTGCCCTCCAGAGGCCACTGGGAATTCAACTGCACAGACGATTGAAAGTCTGGAAAAAGACCAAAGAGAAACACAATTTAATTTTCTTTTAATTTACAGAGTCAGCACTCAAGCATGGTTTCTTAAGACTTATTAGAACCTGACTGATCTGTCGCCCACCTCAGCCTTTTGGCCAGGGAATATTTGCTTGCAAGGGATACAAACAAGGACACAGAAATCTGGAAACAAGTCCAGTGAGGCACCGTGGGAACGGGTGCTGGGAACTGCGAGCCCCCAAGCCCCTGGAAACTCCTGTCCATTCCTCTCTCTCTGGGGACATTATCTCTCAGCCCTGTCCCTTTATGTATGTCCACTCTGTGTTCCTCTAAAGGGACAGCTTCCTCCTTCCTTCAGGCATGTGGCTTGGGCTCTCTCAGGACATGATTCCTGACCTGACTCTGCTTGGCCTTTCAGCTCATCTCAAACAGCTGAGCAGCTTGGTCTCTCACTGGCTTGATTCCAAATTCCCAGGAGACAAAACTGATTCCCAGTCAAGTTTAGTGGCTGGACTCAGTTTGTCCATCCCTGCTGGATAGCCAGTGGGTGGAGGTAGGGCTGTGTGTGTGTGTATGTAGGGGGAGGGAAGTAGGGCTAGAGTAACATGGTCTAGCACATCCAGAACATATCCAAACAAATCTAGCACATCCAGAACATACGGAACTGTGGAAAACACTTCAAAGAGTCGGTTTTTCTAATAGCAGTGAGCTTTTTTTTTTTCCAACGTTTTTATTTATTTTTGGGACAGAGAGAGACAGAGCATGAACGGGGGAGGGGCAGAGAGAGAGAGGGAGACACAGAATCGGAAACAGGGTCCAGGCTCTGAGCCATCAGCCCAGAGCCTGACGCGGGGCTCGAACTCACGGACCGCGAGATCGTGACCTGGCTGAAGTCGGACACTTAACCGACTGCGCCACCCAGGTGCCCCAGCAGTGAGCTTTTTTATAGAGTTTGCCATGCACCGCAGCCGCCACTAAGAGCTTTACAAGCACCATCTCATTTAATCCTCACAACCTTCCTATACAATTTGGTCCCGTTATCATCCCCCACCTTCAAAAGTAGCTGCTGATTACAGTGGTTGTGTGTTGCCCAGTAATTTGTCCCATGCATTTTATTCCCATTTGAAAGATGAGGGAACTGAGGCTTGGAGAAGTTGCACCAAAATGGAAGCCAAGGCAATGTGATCCTAAAGCCGGGCATGAACCACCAACCACACCCCGCCTCCCAGGGCAGCCCGGGGGTGGGGTTGGGGGGATGGGGGAGGCAAGGTAGGTAACACAGCTGATGCAGAAGAAGCACCAGAGTTGGTCTCAGTCTTAGGGAGTTTATAATCTGACCGGGGTAGATGAGATTTACATGTGATTAGTAAATGACAGGAAAGTGATTAAGTACTAAATGTGTGTTGCCACTGTATTAGTTTTCTCTTGCTGTGTAACAAATTACCACAAATGTAGAGGCCTTGGAGCAACACCCATTTGTCGGTTTCCAGTTCTGCAGCGCAGATGGACAGCAGAGCGCGGAGGGGCTCTCTGCTCAGTGTTTCACGAGACTGACATCAAGCATTGGCTGGGCTGACAACAAGCTCATCCGAGGCTCGGGGACCTCTTCCAGGCAAGCTCACTGGCTGTTGACAGAGTTCAGTTTGTTGCAGTTGCAGGACTGAGGTCTACTGTCCTGCTAATGTCCACCAGAGACTGGTTTCAGCTCTGTAGAAGTTGCACCTTTCTGCTCTCTGTTCACAACATGGGTATTTGCTTTTCTCCAGGTCAGCTGGAACATGTCTCCCTGACTGTCCTTTCTGCCATCATCCAGAGAAAACTTTCTGCTTTTTAAAGGGCTCGTGTGATTAGGTCAGGTTTACCTGGATAATCTCCCTTTCTTAAAGTCAATTGTGTCTTATGACATAACATGATCATGGAAAGTAAAAGTCATCAAACTCACAGTCCTGGGGGTTATGAGGTCGTGTATAAGGTAGGAGTGTGTGGAACCCTGAGCGCCATCTTAGAATCCTGCCTACTGCACCCATGCGAGTGGATTCCGTGAGGGGCGCCTAGGTGGCTTAGTCGGTTGAGTGTCCAACTTCGGCTCAGGTCATGATCTCGCGGTTCACGAGTTCGAGCCCCACGTCAGGCTCTGTGCTGACAGCTCAGAGCCTGGAACTTGCTTTGGATTCTGCGTCTCCCTCTTTCTCTGCCCCTCCCCTGCTCATGCTGTCTCTGTCTCTTTAACAACAACAACAAAAAAGTGGATTTTGTGTGTGTGTGTGTGTGTGTGTGTGTGTGTAGGTCAGAGCTATTCCCAGAAGCGTGGAGAGGGAAAGATTTCATGGAGGGGAATGTGCAGTGAGCACTGAAGGACAGATGGACCACACTGGAAAAGATAGCGTTTCCCCTTAGAAACTCAGCACCATGACTCAAGATAATTTGGGAAAATTAATGGGTAAGAATTTCAAATATCAGAAGAAATTTTAGCACCGAGATGGAGGAGGTGGCTAGCACTATTAGATGTTATAACATGATCAAAATACTGTGTCATTAGCATAAAAATAGACATATAGATCAGAACAAAAAACAGAACACCCTGAAATAGAGATGTGTGTATACATATGTGTGTATGTGGGTATGTGTATGTGTATATCCCAATAAATCAAGCTTCACAAATTAACTGAGCAAAATTATTAATAAATGGTGCTTGGGGGCACTTGGGTGGCTCAGTTGGTTGAGCAACTGACTCTTGGTTTTGGCTCAGGTCATGACCTTACAGTTTGTGAGTTTGAGGCCCTTGTCAGGCTCTGTGCTGTGGTGCAGTTGCTTTGGATTCTCTCTCCCTCCCTCTCTCTTTGCCCCTCCCTTTCTCTCAAAAATAAACAAACTTAAAAAAAAAAACAAATGTTTGGATCATTACACAATTTAGAAAAGATTAGATTAAAAGTTTTACTATACATCAAAATAAATGCCACCTAAATTAAAATTTAAATTATAAAGATAAATTTGGAATATGATCATGAAGCTTTGTAAAAGAAAGCTTCTGGCCTTTGGGAAAATGGCAATGGCCTAAGATGTGAAAAGATGTGAAAAGAGAAAAACTCAGACTCATCCACAGAAACAGCTGAACTTCTACATAGTCATAGAAATAATCTATTACAAGACTCAGGGGAATTTAAAAAAAAAATTTATTTTTGAGAGAGAGAAAGCATGAGTGGGGGTGGAAGCGAGGGGAAAAGGGGAAGAGACACAGAAAGAGAGAGAATCCCAAGCAAGTTCCACACCATCAGTACAAAGCCCGACGTGGGGCTCATACTCGTGAAGAACCGTGAGATCATGACCTGACCAGAAACCAACAGTTGGATGCTTAACTGACTGAGCCACTCAGGCACCCAAAGACTCAGAGAAATTTTAACCATATAGGGGAAAGGATTAAGATGTATAATATCTAAATACTTACTCCAGTGCTGAGGATTAGGACCCAACAGGTGGTGGACAAAAGACATGAATAGAGGATTTAGCCAGCTGGTAAAAAGAAAATAGAAACAAACAAACAAAACTAGGGGAAAATGGTTAAACTTCCTGATCAAATAAATGGAAATTAACACCATAAAAGTGAGACATATTTCTATTAATTAAACATAATTAAGTGCCTTAATTAAGGCACCCAGGGGCTCCTGAGTGGTCAGTTGGTTGAGTGTCTGACTCTTGATTTTGCTTAGATCATGATCTTGCAGTTTGTGAGTTCGAGCCCCATGTCGAGCTCTGCGCAGACAGTGTGGAGCCTGCCTGGGATTCTCTCTCACTCTCTCTCTCTCTCAAAATAAATAAATAAACTTCAAAAAAAAAAGTGAAATGGATAACTTACATGTGCTTACAGAATTCTTAGAAAGATACCCCCAAGCTGATAACAGACTGAGGCCCTGGGGTGCAACTAACTGGTGGTATTAACTGGAGAATGGGGTCTGAACTGGGAACCCTTATCACCCACTATCTTTATGTTCTATTTGGATGCTTCCCCATGTGCACACATTCCTCTAAAATGGAAATAATTGTTAAGAAAGGTGGTCTAAAAAAGTATACTGCAGACAAACACGGGTGAGATGCAAACAGACAAATCTGTTGAGTTAGTCTGGTGGCACTATATCTGCATGGTCACAGATTAGATGTTAACAGAAAAATCAAATTAACTGAGAATTAACGTGGTAGGATTGCAAGTCATTTTTTCAAAATGCTATTTCAATGTTTTAATGTTGCCACCGAAATACATAAAGATTAGTATGGGAGAGGGACTGGGCGCCTGAGGAATTAAGTAATAGCCTTATAAATATGTTGCTCTGAAATGAATAAACAGAGGAGGAATGGGCCGAAGAGAGCTCACCAAATGGTCCAGGGAGGTGCAGGCAGTGAGAGCAGAAGGAACCAGGGGAGAGGAGCTAGGGTGTCTGTGCTCGGTGAGGTGGCTGGTCAGGACACACCCTGGCATGACTCCAGGTTCAGACCTGGGAAGCCAGTGAAGAGGAACTAGGAGAGCTTAGAAAAGGGATCCAGCCTACAGAGCCCGGGGATACCAGCAGTCTGGAGAGCCAAGTGAGGGGGAACAGTGGACATGGGGTTGATGAAAAACATCCAGAGCCGACAAATCTCCAGGGAGACATTTCCTTAGCAGGACAGGGATAAATTCTCTATCTGTAAGATGACTGCTCTGGAAATGTTGACTTCTCACACCTTTCAGTAAAAAAAAAAAAAAAAAAATGAGCATGCACCCCCAAGAGATGTGTTTATTTATTTAATGCACACATGTACTATTGTACCAGTACATTATATCCATTGTAAAGACATATATTAAAAAGTATTTTAAGAGCTACATTTAATGTGAAGTACTAAATTTTTTTTTCAACTTTAGTAAAAGAAATGTGAATATTATTTTTAGGAAAAGCCATATAGTTAAATATACTTCAAGGTTTTTGAACACTTGACTTGACGCTCTGGGATGTGGTCGTTGAAGTTCAGAATGAATGGATGTTGGTTTTAAGGGATGCCATAGCTGGAGATATCGCACAAGGATGGGGAGATCCCAATGGTGAAGTGCAAAAGTGCACAGCATCTAATCAATTATAACATCCATTTTCCAACCTCATCCACCACTTGTATTCAGTTTTGGTAGAAACTTTGTGTTAATTTTCAACTTGGTTGAACTTTCTTGCAAAGTCATTTTAAAATAGTTTTAAACACCTAAGTTCTCTAAAACTAGATAGATTTAAAAAATAGAAAATTTGCTTAAGATTTCAAAGATGCATATGAAATATTTTGTTGACAAACAGAATTTTTTGTAAAAAAAAAAAAAGTCTTATACATATGGAAATATTTCTGAAAGTCCATTTTGAAAATGCTCTTTCCGAAACATGAGTTTCTTTCAAATAGCAGTTACTCTCTTACTGTTGCAATATCATCTTTACATTGGAGAAACGGGTTATGAGTGTTTGGTTTGCAAAAATAGCCTCCAGAAAGCAGGTCACTGAAAACCACTTGTTTTCATAGATAAGGTGGACCAATTTCAAACACTTGTCTTTTTTGTAGAAAACACACAGTCATCTTTAAGTGCGATTACTCCAAATGCTGTGCCTCAAGATAAACATTCAGACCTCTCTTTGCAAACGTTTTCATGATTATTCCCCATCTTATTACAGAGAAGAGTACAAATTCAACTGATTTGAAAGGTCTTATTTTTATAAAATTAATCATACTGATGCTATTCCCTGGCATTTCTGGCACATCTGTCTTTGGTCTTCCCTTCTAACTTCTTTGCTGCATTAACTCTCTCAGGACCAATAACTGAATCAGTTTCATGTTCTGGCCTGTTTTGTAACCTTACTCTGAATTCTTTTTTATTCTAGTCAAAGCAGCTGTTACCTTACATAATTTTCCCATAAAGCATTATTTTAACTAACAAAGTCATTGACTTTTGAAAATATATCTTTTTTGGTACCTCTTTCCTTGAGTGACTCACAAATAAGTAGGTGTTCCATTTCATTACTGAAACAGACTCGAGCAAATACCCTTATTTGGAACATGTGAGAAACAGCAGTACTTTCCTCCAACTGAGCAAATCCCCCACGCTGCACACTGTTTCTTTAAAATTTTAGCAATGTTTCTGTGCATCTTCCAACAGAATTTGCTGACAAAACCAGGCATTTTGCATTGTAGCTATATTGTTTTCCATGGGTTATTTTAGCTATTTTTACCAAATGAGGAAGAATGAGCGTTTTCCTAATGTTATGACTTTTTGCCTTAAGCAATTAAGTTAAGAAAAAATTCCAAATAGGTTTTTAAATATTCAGTTTAGTAAAATTCCGGACAAGATTTAGTATTGCATCATTTTAAATATTGTTAAAACATTTAAAACTATTTTTATTCATGCTGGGGATCTTTAGTTTTTAAATATCTTCCTAATTGTGATGGCTTCATACCATCATTAAGTATTATCTCAAGGCACAATCTATGCTTACGGTGAGGATTCTCTTTAATGATAGGGACTAGAAATTTGTAGTTCATGTAGTCTCTTGTAGCTTCAAATATTATTTTTTTGTCTGACCTTTTGTCAATCTGAATAGATTGTCATGGTTTGACCACAAATGGTGGTCTTATTATAAATTGTACCAGAGAGATACATATATATACTTGGGTCCTGAAAATATACCTGAGCATACACCAGTAGTAAGAGAAGGGCCAACCCAGCCATTTTCTTCTGGTTGGCTTATACTTACATTAATTATATTATTTTTAATACTCTTTTTTTCCCCCTGGAGGATTTTAGTTTATCTGCCATTTGGTAAAGTTTAATTTAATTAAAATGAAATAATTTAATCCATAAACCTATTTCACTGAGTGAGCTTACATAAACTTCAGTTCCTTGAAATAAGTCAAAAGTGAATTAATCAGTGAGGTGGGGGGGCTGTCTTTGTGAATCATCCTTTCTTCCCTCAGGACAAATCACATACCTACCACACAGGACACAGGACCTTCTGATATACAAATTGAGTGAGGATGCCAGTGTCAACCATACTAAAATATTAGTTAAGCTCAGTTTCTTATTTTTTTAAGTTAAAAAGTATATCTTAGGATGCTAATAATTTTTTCACTTATTTCATGGATCTTCCTGGGCATCCCACTGGACAATGGATATCTAAAGCATGAACCATTTCTAGAGACTGCCATTTAAGTCCTCTGCTTATTCTGCTGGGTCAGACAAGGACTTCAGAGGAATGGACATCTGGACTCAATAAAGCCCTTGAGTCAGAAAAAAACCTCAAGACTTGCCATGCAATTTGACAGAGACCTGTACTTAACAGAGGCTGAATTTTTAAGAAGGACGTCCACTCCTTCTTCTCCCCATAACAGATCGGTCTCCCTCAGGGACATTTGTGAAAATATATCTGTGATCACAAAAATCAAAAATTTCTTAGTAAATCCCAGCCCAGTGTAAACAGACTAACCTTCAAGTCCAGCCTAAGGCTGAACAAACACTCACGCACTTCAGCTATGGAAACAGCCGGGCCCTCTGTCTCCCTTCCCCTCCCCAAAAGGAAATGGGCTAAATTTAAGTCAGGGATACATTATAAATGATAGAATCATTCTTTCTCTGGTGAAGAACGAGTTCTGAACGAGGTAAATGTGGGGTGAATCAGCTATTAGATCATTGCTGATGTCCCTGCATACAGGTTTCTGTGGCTCCACGATGCAAAGAACTTGGGATACTCACATCTTTACATGTTGCTTTGTAAAATTTCAACAGATAAGCCTAGTCGTCCCAAAAGCCACTAATAGTCACATCTCCACAACCATTTTAAATACAGTATAACAAACTCACCCCTCAGAATCTTTGGAGGAAGGTCAGATTTCAAAGAAGAATCCCATGAAGAAATCTATATAACTGTTAAAACCCATGTCTATTATAAATTGTACCAGAGAGATACATATATAGATATATATACTTGGGTCCTGAAAATATCAGATTTGATTCCCTCCCAGGAGGAGGCAGCAATGCATAGGTGAACACCAAAAGACAGGAATTCAAGCCTTTTAACCTCTGTGCTTGGCCAACAGGTTGATTATGAACAGCTGAGCCAGGACATGAGGTTACCTGCATCTGTGTCACAAGACTGAGAGGGACCAGGGCCAAAACAGGTGCCAAAGCTTGGAATTCAATGACCTTTTGGGAAAGAAAGACTCAACAGTCATTTAAGGGCATCTAGTGCTCAGAATGAGAGAACAAAAATGTTTATTACCTATTTAATACCTGGACATAAAAAATGAGTAGAAGTCAAGAAATGGCTGAAAATGGCTGGGGAGTGCCCATGGAGAGGAGAAGGGCATGAAGTCAGGCCAGTAACACTATAATCACACTAAGATGCTTTTGTCTTTTTTTTCTTTATGGTTTACAATTACAACAATTCCCAAAAGTGTTGCTAGAAGTTTCAAAGCCAGTGTCTTAAGTGGGAGATTTGGGTTTTCCATCTCCCATGGCTGAAGTCAGTCACCCAGTGGTGCCTCTGATGGGGGTACCAGAGGAGAAACAGGGCCCTGGGATGAAATGAAAGAGCATCTCTGGATGGTACTCTGCAATCTGAACCCCTTTAAATCATGGTAAGTGCCTCCTTTTGTGTAATCTCTTCTGTCATAAGGACAAGTAGACTCTGAAAAGCTGTTCTTTAGGTGGCTCTGGACATTACCTGTGAGCGGTGATTGAGATGTGTCAAAGTTGCCAGTTTTCTTAAAAAAAAAAAAAGCCACCCCATTGGCCAGTGTAGTGTTTGACATGGCCCTGCTAATCACTTTCCTCGAGGTTTTCTGATTTCAGGACATTGAGTTAGACTGGGGAAGGCCAACTTCCTCTGCCATCCATCAGGAAGAGCCTAGCACAGTGGGTTACTAGTCAGATCATGACTCATCTGCCTGTGGGTGGTGACCTGAGGACTAGGGCTGGGAGTGTTAGGAGGGGACGCCATGGGGGGAACCGAGATGGGCACCTTCTGGGGACAGCATGACGACACCAGGCACCGAGTGGAGGGAGATGGTACCTGTGTCACTCGCTGCTCAGCGATGGCTTAGATGCTGCCATGCTAGAAAGAGCTCTGGAGGCTGAAAACACCATCCTGACAACATAGATGAATGAAGTTGACTAAAACTCCCAGCATCGTGCTCAACTTTAGCCACAAGATGGCAGGCAACAGTGGGACATTCTCCACAGCCTTGCCCAGAAAGCACTCTGAAGACCTGAGGGAAACCAAGGTCCCATTGTCCAGTCCAATGGCTGGCCATCAACACATTTGTGAAGCTGCTATGAATTAAACTCTTGTTGAGAAGGAAGGTTCTAGATGTAATTACCATCCATTTAAAGAATGGGTATGGAAATATATAGAATTTTCAGTTTGTTTTTACTGTCAACAGTAAACTATAAAAAAAAAATCTAGTTTCATTGGTTACTGTTTGTGGTGTTGAAGAAAAGTTCTAGAATTGAGTCACAGGTGCTGAATTCTAGTCCTTGCTCTTAAGAAGGTCCTTGACTCCAGGAAACCATGAGCCACAGCCTCAGTTCCTCCTTGGTTGGGCATGGATGAACTCTGGGATTCCTTCCAGAAACTAGTCATGGAATGAAATAGCATGTGGGGATAGTAGGCTGAGAATGAAGTGGGCACAAACCTGAGGTTCTGCAATGCTTCATTTCCATGGCATCCTTGGGGAATGGGCTGTTCTACATGACAAGTTTTCTAGATAATTGAATTCTAAATGCTGAAACTTGTTTTCCTTTTAACCTTCTGTAATGGAAATCTCTCTAAAGTGTATTACACGCTTCTCAGCCTTCTTAAACAGCAAGCTGAATACAATTTAACCTTGCCTGAATGTCTCTAGGTTATCATGATGCCACCTCTTACTATATATACAGTCCTGAATAGAGCATCGGTGCCTTTGGGCATATTCAGGTAGGCAGGACGCTCATGCTAAATGGCCCCAGAGACTACATTATAAAGGTATAATTGGCAATTCTTCCTTCCTTTATCTCCTACACCACTACCTGCAGTCATTTCTCCAAGTTACACCTTCTAGCAGCATTTGACACTCTGTTTAAAATCTGCTATAACCTAGAGAGAACTCAAGGTTGCTATGGGTAACCAGAGTCTGAGCTTGTAACAACCCTAAATTTAATTTTACACACAATTTAAAGGCAATGGGTACTGTACTGAAGGTTACTTATGGTCAGGGCTGATATTCAGCTAGTCCACCCAGTATGTAAGGTAATGTTCCTATATACTAGTTGGCCAACTGCCCTGAGCCCCTTGGGCCCTCCTGCCAGCTCAGTACCCTGGCCTGTCTCCTCGGATCACACAGGCTTCTCACATGCCAGCGTGAGAAGGTGCAGACTCCAAGGTGCAGTCTGCTTGTATAGGCTCCAGGACCCTGTTCTTGAAGGCACCAGCATCCTTTCCAATGGGCTGGTACCCAGGCCATACTGGGTGCTCAGTATTTGATATCACCCTGGTTTCTGGGCTGAAGATTATTCTGTATCTTGCTAAGTGCACTGCCACAGTTTGAGGCTCTCCTCTGTACCTCCAACTCAAAGGCTTTTTCTTGGTTGTGTGCTGTGCTCTGCGTTCAGATCGCCTGAGGATGACCAGAACAGGTGTTAAAAGTCAGCTTTGATTGAACACCTGCCATGTGTCAAATGCCTATTTAGTATATTAACTAAATCATTTTATCTAATCCACTAAATGACCCTACTGGGGAAATAGCATCAACCTCCTGTGGCTGAGGTAACTCGCCCAAAGTCACATAGCCAATAAGTAGGCCTGGAAGCTAGACTCATCTCTCTGAGGCCCATGTTCCTTACACTATGCTCCTCTCGTGTTTATCAACGTACAAAAGAGTCCAGTCATGGTTCACATCCTGAAAAATACATTTTAAGTGAAAAATGGGCCCTTTTACTTTTCAGAAAAGGCTACTTGTTTTGTTGTGTGGGTTATGTTTTAATTAGTTCCATATTTTGTTACCAATTTGGAACAATCTGTCCCCAGGGAACAGATCTGGTTTACTTATAGAAAGCTAGCTGAGGGAGGGAGGGACTGGGGTTACAAAGTACTCCTTGTAGGAAATAATTTAAAAAACCTTCTCATTTCTCCCTCCACAAAACAAAAGTAAATAGAACATTCCAGAAAATCCCATCTTCCCTAGAGTAGGTATGATAGAGCTTACAAAAACTTTCCTTTGTGTGTTACCAATTATGCCTGCAAGAGGGGGCTGTTACCACACAAAAGAATAAGGGGCTCCCAGAGCTATGGGAAAGGGGACTTAGGGGTGGGGGTGGGGGTGCTAGAAGCAAAGTGCAGACCTGAGGAATATCACCCAGTGAGAAAGTAGAATTGGTTCTGTAATTTTGGGCCAGTCACAGGTTTACCTTTGGAACTAGTTCTGGGGTGCAGAAGGGTATCAAACCCACAGCTATGAATTCTTTGCTCTTTCCTTAGGGATGAGGTTTACAGACTGACCCTAAGCTAATTTTTTAAATAAGTAAACCATGACCTCATCTTCCACATTTTGCACCTGCTCCTCCCACACTTAACACACCCACAATTTTCAGAGTGTCTTCTTCCAAACACATCCACCATGCTCTGTAGTTTCCCCAGTAAGTCTTGTCAGGGAGGAAATCACTTGAATAATTGCCTAGCCAGAGGTGTGACAGGGTCAAAATAGCAAACGTATTCATTTGCTAGGGTTGCCATAATAAAGAACCACAACCCAAATGGTTTAAGCAACAGTCTTATAGTTCTGAAGTCTAAAAGTTTGAGATCAAGTGCTGGCAGAGCCGGGCTCCCTCTGAGGTACTAAGGCAGGATCTGTTCCAGACCTTTCTCTCCTGGCTTCTGATAGTTCCTTGGTTTGTGGCAGCATAACTACAATCTTTACTTAGTGTTCTCTCTGTGTGCATGTCTGTGTCCAAATTTGCTGTAGGACACTGGTCCTTTTGGATTAGGGGCCCACTCTACTCCAGCATGACTTCATCTTAACTAGTTACATCTGCAATGGCACTATTTCCAAATTAGGCCACATTCTGAGGTATTGGGGGTTTAAGGCTTCAAAATATGAATTTGGTAGTGGCAGGTGGTAGAAGGAGGCGGTGGCTGGAAGACACAGTTCAAACCATAACATCATCTAAGGTAGTATTGAATTCGAAACCAAACTCAAGAGAAGGAGAAGAATGGATTGCCCAAAAGAGTGCCTCATATGAAAATTCCAAGCAAGAGTATGGACAACCAATGTATCATCTTGGCGGGGTGAGTGTGATGTTCATATGGGGACACCTGAAATCTTATGCTTATGAATAAGAGGGGTATACAGTTGAGGGAGCTGTTTGCAGAGTTACACTGGGGTCTCAACAATACCCTAATTTGTATTCATCACTTTTTAGCACAAAACCTATATAGGTATGTGGAAAAATTTAGTGTTGAAGGAAACGGTTAGCCAGTTACAGAGTGAAGGAGCATCTCAAGAACATTCAAAACACTTTAAGTTCCTTGATACTTAATCTCAAAGTGCTTCTAGTCCTGAAGTTCTAGCTAGATATAAGTGTGGCAAAAGGATTCTACATTAAAATTGGGTTTCCTTTTTTAAGATGGAGCGGGGGGGGGGGGGCTTCTGTTTTCCTCATCAGTTTGGGTAAGTGGAAGCCTTATGGTGTTCTAGTCATTTTCTTCCCTGGTGTCTACCATTACACTGAGGAGGTATTCTGTGAAGCTGAAAACCATCCATGAAATTACCAGACCACATGGCAAAAACCAACATATAACTCTGGGGCAGATGTGAAGTAGTATAGCACAGGACTTAGGAGCACAGACTGTGGTGGAAGATAGACCCAAGTCCAAATCTGGTTCTGCCTCTTATTTAGGTGACCTTGGGCAAGTTACGTGGCCTCTGCCATCAAGGTTTCTCACCACAGCTTTAGATTAAATAAGATGGGAGAATGCCCACTATGGTAGCAACTGCTCACTCAACAACACTTCTGATAATTACGCCAGAGAACTAGGGAGTGAGCCTTAGAAAATCAAGCTAGTCTCCTCTTGTCTTGTTAACTTCTTGGTTGTTATGAGCACTGGGAGCCCAGGACTCTAGGAGTCCTCCTTCATTACTTGATTCACTTTCACACTGCTCTTGAAGATCCATCAGTGGATCCTGGCCTTTTCTTTCTATCACCTCCACATCTCAGTGGCTTCTGGGTAGGTCTTCCCTCTCCTGGCCCTTCATTATCCAGCATATACACATGACTGTGTCATCAGAGAGAGGAATTTCAGGGTCATGACTGTGCACTATTGAAAAAGTTATGTTTGGGAGATTTACTTCCTCAGCTGTGGAAAATTTCCAGAAGCCCAGTGCGTTGACTATTGTTTCCTTATTTTCTGTATTCTTGATGCTCTGGCATTTCGGGCCTTGGTCCCAGAGAGACTGACCCTTCCAAGGTTAGCCAATTCCTAGAAATAGCAAACTCCCCTGAGAGTGTGCCTTTGATATACAAATCAACCAATCCAGAGTTCACACCCCAACCATCTCCTTTGTTAAACTTTCATACATCAAGACAGTATTGCCCATAAGTCACCCCATGCCACGTACTGGACAACTAGAGACCATCCTATATCTCAGAGCCTGCTGCAGTTATTCAAGCTACAAATCCTAAGATTGCTCAGAGTAGCTGCCATGCCTCACCCAAACCTCCCTTGAAAATCCCAATAAAGTTTCAGGCCATATTCTTCCCTCTTCTCCCTCTGCCTCCTGAATAACACTGGTGTTTCTCTATGTAGCCCTGCATGGTGTGTTGATCCCCCGTTTCTAGAGATCTGGGAGTGCCAAAGTCTTCCTTTATGACAGTAATTTCCCTGTCTGCATGTCTTATCATACTTGATTAGAACAAATCCCAGGTACATTTGAGAACACCCAAACATAACAATTAGCAATCCCAGAGACCTGTTCCTCAACATGTTCTCCTTTTTCCATCCTCCAAGCTCCTCAGCCTTAGCTATTTCAGTCCAGATGCCAAGCGACCACATCCATCCAAATAATCTCTTCCTGAGCACACAGAAGTGGAATGGTGCCCTGGAACAGGTACCACTCCCAAATGGGAGTCAGAAGGGAGAGACTGAGTCTCAGCTGTGCCAATTATCACCATGACATCATGGGAACACTGCTTCACCTCTGTAAGCTTCTAAAATGATAAAACTAGCTCAGGTGGTTCAAATGAAATGTTTCAGAGATTCACTCCTAATATGTTAGCATAGGCCGCTTTGGCTAACCTCCCCACCACCACCACCCCCACCATCCCTACACACTTACCCAAGGTCTCAAAGCTAGTTGCTAGAAGACCTATGGAGAAAATCCAGAATCCCAGACTCAGTTCACTACCTCCTCCATCATACCATACTTGCCCCTCCTTGAAACCTCCATTAAGGAGTCTAGTTTCGTGTCCCACTTTCTGTCATGACCCTGGTCCCATCACCTTTCTATTCTTCTGTATCTTCTTTCTTTGAAAAAAAAAAATGGGCATCATCCTATGACTCAAGGAATAAATTAAAATCACCAAAGAATCCTCCTTTGGTAGCTGGAAAGCATTTTCATTTGAGGGTTAGATATACTTTCAGAGCCTGGGACAGTAAACCTGGCCTCTTAAAAAGTCTACAACCTTAAGCAGGCAATGGGAAGAGCTTCCTGAACATACATGAGAAAATTTATCCCATATGGAATAAACTTCTCCAAATCCTAAAGACTCCAGCAACCTCTTAGGTAATAAATTCCCAGTCTTTCTAAACATGCTCCATGTAGAACAGTCATTATGATGTTAATATTTTACTGAGCACTATGGATTAGACATAGTATAAGCCCTCTATATGCATTATTGCATCATTTAGTCATTGGATCAACGATCAATAGTGTTATCATTTCCATGTCACTGGGAATCCAAGACTAAGAGGGATGATTTTTCAAGGTCAATCATTTTGTAAGTATGGGAGCCTGAGGAGGCAGCACTAGTTGGGAGCTGGAGCTGTTGACCATTATGCTCTCCCACTGGATGTCCCCTTCCTGCTCTTCCTTCTGCCTCTGTATCCAAATCAGCTCCCCTCACAGAAGATGGTTGTAAATGGTGGGGGCTCTCAGGGACAGCTCTGGGAGGGCTGCCATCAAGCTCCACTGATCCCTACTTCTAACCTCAAGGACCCAGCCACCAGGGACTGGAGTCATATTCTCAACACCAATGAATACCATGGTGGTCAGTCCTTTTTCTTTTCTAAGAACAATTTCGAACTTTAAATAGAATCATTTCTCTTCAACATTCCTCCTTGAAAGTGAAAGTAATTGCTAGTTGAGGACCCAGCCATTAGCCAAGAACATCTCTTCAGTCAGATAGGCAACCCAAAGAAAATACTGGTGAGAGTCTACTGAGTAAGTACTCATACACGCCAGCCAGGCCTGTGCTATGTTCTTTCCATGCACTGGATCATTTTAAACTTGGGCCACACTATATATATGTGACCAATGACTTCTCGTTGCCCCTCCATGTCCACTCTCCACCATTCTCTACCCTGGCTTCTGCCTCAGGTTGACACATATAAACCCTCTCAATGGGTCCCTTGCCACTGGCTTCTGCCTGGTTTCTGCCAATGGAAAGCTCTGGTAGGAGACTGAAAGGAAGGAGAAAATTAAACTTAAGGTACTTCTGCTCTGGCTTCTTCCCTTCAGGGTCTCCTTTGGTTACAGATCTCCCTCAGTGAAAGGTCACCATGATTCTCAAAGTGACCCTCTCTCCATGATTCTCTTCTCTTGGGACATAGGAGCTTTCCTCACAGGAGCCTCTGAAGGCTCCACAAAAGTTATGCATCTCAGAATATCTTCAAACTTCTCTTTTCTTTTCTCTTCCATATTTAGTCATTACTAAAACCTTGGTGTGCAGTAAAGGGTTAACACAGCAAGTTTGGTGTATTCAACCTCTGTATATTCCAAGGAAAAGATTGGTTCTTGACTAACCCCTGGGAGGTAATTTCTAAGACCTTGGAATATTCTGCTTGATGAGAGTGTCTTTGTATATCTTGGGTCTTGGGCCATACTAATAATGTAATCTATGGCACGGGCATTGGGCCATGTGGCATTAGTTTGAACTCTGGAAGGACTGGACACTGAGTAACTAAGGTCAGCTACACAGGCACTCCATGCCAGCTGACCCCCCAAAAAACCCTTGGTACCAGAGTATCAGAGCTGCCCTGGTTGACAATACTCCATAGATGTTGTCATACACCATTGCCTGAAGAACTGAGCCCACCTGTACAACTCTACTGGGAGTAACAACTGAGTTTGCACCTGTTCTCTCTCCTGGATCCCACACGTGTACCTTTTACGGTTACTGGTTTTAATCTGTATCCTTTCACTATAATAAACTGTAACCCTGAGTTTTTCTGAGTCCTTTGAGTCCTTCTAGTAAATCACTGAGGTTGAGGATGGTCTTGGACTCTGATTCATCTGGGAAACAACAGTCCAGTCATAACTTACTGAGATGATGGGTGGCCACACAGGTGAAAAATGGAAATATGCTCATTCAGATGAGATCCAAATGGATCTTTCAGGAGGGGGAAACTGGGACTGAGGGCAGGGGTGGCTGGTTGTCCAAAGATACTTCTAAGCATCTCAAGGGGATTCTGGACTGTTTGTCTGTGACTAAGGTGATATGAGACAGGCAGATAGAAATACATCCAGGACCCAACCTTTAATGCTCCAACTGGAGGGGAGATGTTGGTTGAGTGGAGGAGAAGATCTAACTCAATGTGACATTTCTTATACTCTTGTGTCATGTAGTATTCCTAGGTTTCAGGAAAAAAGGAAATACTCTGAGTCTAAGTCCTCTAAGAGAGAATGAAGCATAAAAGAAACATACAAATACCACAGTACTTCAATTTAGTATTTTCCCTCTATAAGATAAATGCCATTGGCTTACCAGAGTAGGACTCAACCCGTTGCAGTGCAGGTTGGAGCAGCAGACATACATGAGCCACAGTGGTCCCCCGTCCAGCCCCTGTGCCAACCAGCACTCCCCCACTCACCTGGCCCCACTGACATCAACTCCGACCATCAGCTGCCCATTCAGGGAGAGGATCTCATCCCGCAGTCGGACCTTCCCACTCTTCCCTGCTGGGCTGTTCTTCCTCAGCTCTGTCACCCAGATGCAGCCAACGTCCAGTACAGGGCCCTGGTGGGTTTTCCTCTTCTTGCCCCCTCTGCGCTTTTCTCCATAGTCCCCGAAAACAGGGATGTTCCCAAAACTGAGGCCCACAGTCTCTGTGTCCCCCAGCTCCTTGGTGAGGTACACAGTACAGATCTCCATCCCTGGGGGGCTGTGGTCAGGTGGGACCACACTCTCATCCACAGTAAAGTTCAGCTGGATGTACTCCTGCAGCTTCTGGATGGCTGCCTGGCAGAGCCGCTGCTCTGGGCCATCCCCGCCCTCCCTCACGCTGTTCTGCAGCCACTGGTAGAGGAGGGGCAGGTGCAGCATGGCATTGTCCTGGGTGATGGGCATGGTGCTCACTCCCAGACACCAACATCATGAGAAGACCTGCTTCTGGGGGCTGGACCGGGCAGGGCCCCATGTCCCTTGGGAACCCTGGCTGTCATCAGCTTGCCCTGTGTTCATGTTCAAGGTGGCAGATGAGCCTAAAGGATGCTTACTTGAGACTGGGCTGTTGGCTTTGGCAAGAGGAGGACAGGACACAATTAGAATAACAGTGGAACAATTGCTGTGCCTGGAGTGCTCACCGAGAGAAGGAAGCGTCTAACAAGTTCTTGTTTGGTTCCTTTCACAGCAGAGCCCATGCAGATAACGTGGAAATGGGGTATTCTTCCAGCAGACACAGCATGACCTCACCTGGACTCATTTATGCCTGGAAGAGGAAAAAACAAAAAATTTCAGTCACAACAATGAGCCCTCTGAGAGAGAACACATGGCCTCCTGTATTACGAAAGAACCATGTTTGCTTTTTCAGGCAGGAACCTAATCCTCTCCTCATTCCCCAGCTAAGATCCTTCCACCATGTATATATATACAGACAGACTGACAGAGAGACAGACACACAGATACACACACACACACACACACACACACACACACACACACACCCTTCCCCCAGACAGAAACCTCTGGAACACTGACCTTCTCCAGGAAGGTTTCCTGATCATCAGGGAAATAAGATGACTTTTTCCAGTACAGCCCCCATCAAACTCATATCCAACAAGGAGGCTATGTGACAAGATTCTCTGGAAGGCTGTTGGAGGGGTTCTGGACATATTTAAAAGCTTACATTCTTAGGACGTTAAAGTCTATGTCCATTTGCCTTGATCAGCCCAGCTGCATATCCAGGAAGGCTCTCCATTCCAGGACTAACAATGATGCCAAGAAGAGAAAGGGCCAATCAGCAGCACAGAGAGATTCAGGCTTGGTCTTAGGACAATGCCCTTCCTAAGCCTGGACCTCATTCCATCTTCCTCATGTAGCCTCACAGGGATCCATGTCCCTAATCATCCTACAGCTCTTAGCTGCTCCCCTTCCTTTGGTAAACTGTTGGAACTGACCTACTCTTAAGCCAAACCCAAAGCTATCTCCTACAGAGAAATATTTCTCCATGCTTCTGAGTGAGGAGACTTGGCCTCTCCTCGGCTTGCCCTTGAACACACAGCTTAGAGCAATGATGCATCTTCCCCCAACGCCTGCATGGCCAGCGGCAGTAGGCACGTCTCCCCTGCGAGAGCTGGCAGCTATCCTGCCCCCACCAAATTCTGCACAGGGCCTGGCACACGATATGTTCCCACAACGAAAAGCTAATTGAAGTCCACTGCCAATTCTCCTTCTCCCCCAAAGAAAACTTTCACCTCCATCCTTTGTAAATGCAGAAAAATGATCCTTTTCACTCTCTTCTCTGAATTTCACTTTCATCCAGAGAAAGTCAATATAAACTATGCCATCTAAGATGGAAAACATTTTCTAGCCTTCTCAGGAAGTGATTTAACAAGGAATAATAATAAATGGGAGAAGTGTCAGAAGCCATGTCAATAATACATGACCTTATTACTCAGTAACCATAAAGAAATTTCCAATATAGCAAGGTTTGAGCTTCCAAAGAACTTGAGTGCCAGCTATTAATTGGTTCCAAATAAATCAAAAGCTTAGCAAATATCATCTACATAATCACATGCCTATTAAAAAAAGAAACACAAGATCAAAGAAAAGATAATCCATAAATGTACAAAAATGGAATGTTCCCTTTGGCCAAAATAAGTAACACCTCTCCCTGCAAAGTGACTCCACACATATTAAAATCTTATGAATAAATCAAAACATTTTCCATCAGGCCTAGCAATCGTTATGAGTCTCCATTTCCTCATCTGTAAAATGAGAAAGTTAAGCTAAGTGATCTCCAAGGTCTGTCAAACTCAACAGAGAGGTCCTTAAACACAGTGACAGTGTCTCATTCATCAGTGTCCTCCCGCCCCCAGCACAGTGCCTGTTACCGTGTAGACTCTCAATCATTTAGAACAATTTTTAAAATATCTTTTAAATTACAGTTTTAATGGTCAATGATTCAGGGACTCAGTCACAGTTCAAGTGGTCCCATACATATGAAAACAGAGTAAATATCTTGGGCAAGATGCTCTTTAAATAAGTCTGATTGAAGAAAAGCCTAGAGGACCTTTTTTTTTTTCCTGCTGTCAACTTGTATTCATTCAGTAAGAATCAGGCCTTGAACTTGGCACCGGGAATATATACCATCAATAAGGCAAATTCTTTGCCCTGAAGGAATTCATAGTCCAGAGGAGAGATGCCTAAATATGTGGAAACCAGCGTGTAATAAGTCTAGGACAAGCCTCGTAACAGAATGGCAAAGGTACAATCCTGGTAGCCATGTTCATGTAATATGAGCTCCCAGCCCCTGGTGATGGGTCCAGAGCTGGGGATCTCATGCAAGCTGGACCAGTGTTTTCCCCTGAGAACTGAGCACTGGGACTGAGAGAGATAGAGATAGAGATAGAGATAGAGATAGAGATAGAGATAGAGATAGAGATAGAGATAGAGAGACAGAGAGAGAGAGAGAGAGAGAGAGAAAGTCCAGTCTTAAGTATGTGAAGGTAACTGTAACTTTTGAACTAGGGGCTCTGGATGGCAATGTTCTACCTGTGAACAAAGTAGCAAAGGAGCAAAGAAAGCCATCCTACCAAGAAATAAAATAAAATGGATCAGGAGAAGGCAGAGGTGTAAGACCAGCAAGAGAATACTCTGGTTTCCCCACAGCACTCCTGGTCTTAGTTTCAGACACACTGGACACAGCTGCACTGCTATCTTCCTCTTCAATCCAAATGACTATATCAATCCTTACAATAAATTACATTTTACAATTTAACTACTTAAAAAAAAAAAAGGTCAGGCAAAACTAAACTAAACAAACCCCTTTAAATGAAAATAAACTTTACCTTGGGGCGCCTGGGTGGCGCAGTCGGTTAAGCGTCCGACTTCAGCCAGGTCACGATCTCGCGGTCTGTGAGTTCGAGCCCCGCGTCAGGCTCTGGGCTGATGGCTCAGAGCCTGGAGCCTGTTTCCGATTCTGTGTCTCCCTCTCTCTCTGCCCCTCCCCCGTTCATGCTCTGTCTCTCTCTGTCCCAAAAATAAATAAAAATGTTGAAAATAAACTTTACCTTGAGTTGTTTCCTGCACTTGGCAACTCAAAAGTTGTTGATATACTGGAGGTGAGCAAAGCTGATTGGTTCAACATGGACCAGGTATCCCTCTGTAGTCTATCAGTGAAGGGCAAGGGGGTTAGGGTCAAGAGATATCATCCTGGCTGCTGGGAGCCCACCCTCTGACTGTCAATGTTGTGGGGGCAGGGAAGGAGCTTTCATAAAAGGAAAAATTATTTGGGGATATTTAGTCTTATTTTGGTGTTCATGGGATATGAACAAGTTTTTGACTCCATACCTATAATTGGGAATTTCCCAGTAATCCTTCTAGCCCCCTATTCTATCAATTCCTTTTCATGGGATCTTCTATAAATAAGGGGAATAGGAGCATTCCAATCTACTACAATGATTTGAGATTGACTCAGGGCATAAGGAAAGATACACAAATTTGCAATACATGAAATGAGTAGTTCTTTCACAACATCCAATGAAACATTCCGGGGAACAAAACATTGACCCAGAGAAGATACAGAACAACAGAAACCTGCAAATAGTTACAAATACCAACCTCCCTCAGAGGTGGATCTGTCTAGAGGTCTTAATGCTTCTCATCTCGAAGATCAATTTCAGCAGCGAGCAGAATCTGTGGACATGAAGGCCCACTGCATGTTCCAGTTCACTTTTTTTCTATCATATATAATTCTCTAATTAGAGTCCATTTCAAAGTAAACAGCCATGATAATTTAAATTAATTTTGACTAGCCTGAAGCTGACAGCCTTAGCATTCAAAATTCAAAATGAATGCTTCTTAACAGATTTTGATACTGTGTTTAGAATCTACCAACTTTGGGGCGCCTGGGTGGCTCGGTTGGTTAAGCGTCCAACTTCGGCTCAGGTCATGATCTCACAGTTTGTGAGTTCAAGCCTCGCATCAGGCTCTGTGCTGACAGCTGGAACCTGCTTCAGATTCTGTCTCCCTTTCTCTCTGCCCTCCCCACCCCCCCCACTCTGTCTCTGTCTCTCTCAAAAATAAACAAACGCTTTAAAAAAATTCTAGAATCTACCAACTTTCTAAGATCCTCTTTCAGCGACATCATGCATGCACAGCAGGGCAATAACTGCCCCCACAAGGGGGTGAAAAGTAGTGTCGGGTTGAGGGGGCCAACAAATCTTAGATATTATAATGGTTAGTACCTGCCTGCAAAGCTCAAAGCTATCTGGCAGAATTTACTCCTTAGTGTTTAATATTTTGAGTTACAATTTTTTCTCTAGAATGGGGAGAGGGGGACGATAATGAAAAAGATGGGTCAACACCAAACTATATAAACCAATCATCCGCCTAAAGTCTCAGCCCAGAGTCACCTGAAATCCATAAGCTAAATCCTGAAACTGGCAGGATGCAGAAAAGGGTCCTCAGTTTTATCCAGACCTTGCTTCAAAGATTCATACTGGGCTGTCTTTACTCACTCCCTCTTGCAATTGTCCTGAATTCTTGATGTCTTCCTATTCTGGAATCTGCTAAGTTCCAAGTTCCTTAGTCTTCTTTTCTTCTGGACTGGATTCCTCTTTTTACTTTTGGGAAAAGCTCACATTTTAAAAGTGAACCAATGTTGATTAAATATTTACTGTTCATTCAACAGATGTTCATTGAGTGCCTATGCCATGCAGGGCCCTAAACAAAACAGACACATTCCTACAAAGACTCATGAAGCCTGTATTGTGATGGTGGCAAATTAGTAAACATAAAATACTATAATGTCAGATGGGGATTGACATTATGAAGAGAATCAGAGCTTACTGAGTGATGGACGTATGAGCAGATTAAGAAAGGCCCTCTGAGAAGAGACCCAAATAAAGTGAGGGACTGAGTGAGAGAATATCACCCGCCAAGGGCTGTTCTCTGCTAAGGAGACAGCAAGTGCAAAGACCCTGATGTGAGAGCCTGCTGGGCTCCCTGGGGATAGGTGTGGGGGTAGATGTGGCTCCAAAAGAGGGAGTGAGGGGGAATTGGCCCCAGTGAGCTGGAGGCTTCCCCATTGTCTCATTCTCTGTAAAACAAGGGTGGTGACACCATTTTACCCACACTGGCTAATGGCTAATGTTTTCTGAGCATAACCACACTCAGACGTTCTTCTAAATGAGCACTTTCCATGGATTACCTTACTTATTTGGAAAACAATACTGTAGGGATATATTGTTAGTATCTCCTTTTTAGAGACTCAGATACATGGCAAAATCAGAGAGGCTAATTAAGGACCAGAGAGGCTAATCAGGACTAGAAACCAGATACACTGGATTTTGTCATGTAGGCTAGCACTCTGCCCTGTAATCCCTGCCGCCAATGGGCCTCATATAACACATAAATAGGTACCTTGTGTCAGAAGCGGGTGGCTTTCTACCTAATATCCATTCTCTCGTCCTTTTCTTTGTGGGCCTGATATATTCAACTAAATCCCAGCTTCTCTTGGAGGTATGGAGAAATTGTTACATGGTGTTTCTTTAAGAGATTCTTTAAGTATTCTTTAAGAGAAGAACAGAAATGAAAAAAATAAATCCCCATGTTATTTAATCATCGTTATTTGGATTTTTCAAAATCCAACTAATGAGCTGAATTAACTCCCCCCCAAAATAACACACTGTGATACCCAGAAGTGTAGGAACCAGAAGTAATAGAATCTAAAACATAGAATTGGATGACAAAGGGAGGGAGGGGGGCAGATGCCAAGGACCCGGATATTTACAGACTGGAAAAGTGACCCTAGCCATTTAATGTAAAACATTTGGTTAAAGTGCCACCTGCTGTACCTTGGAAAGTCTCACTGATGTGTTCACCAAGGTTATGGTGTTAAATATGGTAGGAAACTTTTAGAATATGGGTAGATGATTTGACACTCTCAGCAAAGTCTAGAGCTCCTCAACTCAGCCAGCAAGTGAGATGGGAGTAAATGTCACCTTGTCAAGGAACATACTCTTGACATTGAGCCCGTACTCTACATTGCCAGAGAGGCTCAGCTGCTGGACCCTTGTAGTGCTGAGAAAACCTGCTTGATCAGAAGGGGGTGGGTGGTACCCTACCAGACAGAGGTTGTAAGTCTTGAGAAAGGTGTGATTCCTCACTGGAAGCCACTGTTTCAACTGTTCCAGCAGTACACATCAAGTAGTATATGTTAAGTTAAAATTTAGGGCGATGGACAGAACTCATATGCTAGAAATGAAAGAAAACAAATCATCAGGAATTGACCAAGAGCCTACTAAGTTGTGGGGGAATCATACTGCCAAAACCCCAGCCCTGGTTTGGCTGGGATGGCTCAATCCCCACAGCAATCTCATAACTCTTGCTCTCCCTTCCCTGGGCAACTCACATCTACAGGAAGTAGGCGATGTGTACGGCCCCCAGAACGGGTGTCCTTCCAAACCCACCACAGAAGTGGCCACGGAAGACAACGAATGAGGAATAACCTTCCAAAGAGAGGCCAGGGCCATGGAGGCAATGAACAGGAGTTCCTGTCACAAGAGGGAGGGTTTATACCCTTGCTAGTTGTGCTCATGAGGATTAGGTCATATGGACAGTGACTGCTGTGTTTTCCATGTCTCCTCTCATAAATGGAAGTTTTTATTGTAGTTATTCTATACCTTTTCCAGCATCGCATGTGAGTTGTATCAGGGCTTGGTCACAAGGAATTATATCCAGAAGTGATGGGAGGGACCACACATCACCCAGAGATCCAGGGCTCTAATCTTTTTTTTTTTTTTTTTATTTTTTTTTTTTAATGTTTATTTATTTTTGAGACAGAGAGAGACAGAGCATGAACAGGGGAGGGGCAGAGAGAGAAGGAGACACAGAATCTGAAACAGGCTCCAGGCTCTGAGCTGTCAGCACAGAGCCTGACGCGGGGCTCGAACTCATGGACCACGAGATCATGACCTGAGCCGAAGTCGGACGCTTAACCAACCAAGCCACCCAGGCGCCCCCAGGGCTCTAATCTTGATAGACTAACTGGATCAGGCTTAGGTGACACCTCCACTGGGAATGGGGAAACCATGCATGGAAAGAAGATTATGTCTGAGTAACCAAAAGAAACTGGCTTGTTGCTTACATAATATTCATTCTCTCCTCTTTCTTACAAAAATCCATCTGTGTTTAGGGGCAAGTACCCAATCAAAAAACCTGTTTCTTAGTGCCCCTTCAGAGAGAGGTGGCCATAACATACAGTCCTGGCCTATGAAATAGTTTGGGGGGGTTACCAGAAAGGTTTTTTTTTTTAAGTTTGTTTGTTTGTTCATTTATGTAATCTCTATACCCAATGTAGGGCTCAAACTATTACCCCAAGATCAAGAGTTGCATGCTCTTCTGACTAAATCAGCCCGGCCCCCCCAGAAAGGGTTCCCCCCCCCCCCCATGGGCACTTTTTGTCTTTTTTCTTGCTGAAAATGCATATGTGATGGCTGGAGCTTTAGCAGCCATCTTGTGACCAACCATAAGGCAAAGGCCTGACATCTATGAGCATCTGTACCAACCGTAGACATTCTACCTCCAGACTTCTTATTACATGAGAGAAAAACAGGCCCCTACCTTGTTTAAGCCTCGTTAATTAGAAAATCTGTTATAGGTGAACAAAATCCCCTAATGAATATATTGCTTTAATTCACTCTTTACCCTCAGATTCAAGATTGAGAATATAACCCTCAGTGTTTCAACTTTAGCCCTGCTACTTTGTCAATTAGCAGCTATTATTAAGTTTCCACCTTTATTTGGGTCACCAAAACAACAACAACAAGAACAGCAGCAGCAGCAGCAGCAGCAACAAGGCATATTTTGCCCTTAAAGAGCTAAAAGCATACATGAATTCATCCCATCATTTACTAGTACCATTGTGCAGCCCCAGGTGTTGCAGACAAACCCACAACTGATTGAGAAACATTGCAAATACAAATCCTTGTTATTCCTTTAGGATGGCTTATATTTTGTAAGAACAAGGTACTGGCTAATTTTTAACTACATGGCCACCTCTAGACGAGCTGAGAGGCTGTGCATATGAGACAGAAGAATTTGGTCCAGCGTTTATTTCATGCAATAAGAATTAATTGTGCCAGGCACTATGCTAGCCTAGGGAAGAAATGATGAACAGCCCTGTGGAGGCTGTGGTCCACTGGACAAAGAGATCACTGAATAAAGTATGTGAAGGGCCATGAAGTGGTACATTTGTGGGCACATGATGGATTCTGGAAAGTGAGGCTTTAAAGGTCTATGCTGGGGCCTTAGGGGATGAGAGAGGTGTTCCCATATAAATTATAGAAGATGAGGACTTAGAGGGGACCTCAGGGATTTCCACATCCAATCTTCAGTTTGAAAGATGACAGAAACAGACATAAAGACAAGATGAAGATCCTTTGGCTTCTGGGTCTCTTAACTCTTGAAGAGTAGGAAAAAAAGGAAAAATAAATGAAAGGAAAAAGAATGACCCGACAGCTATTCTGAGAAGCTAATACTTAAAGATATTGCATGTCCTGAAACATGGACTATTTGCCCAAATAACAAAAGACAGGAATGATTAGAAATTGAAGAAATTCACAAAATATCATGCATGTTTTCCATCATGATAAGTGCAAGAAAACATTTGGGGACTAGAAAAACAAAATGAATACTATAAATTATTTCTGTTACTTCTAAAATATATTTGCTGTGGCTTCAAAGACTGAAACAAGTTTGTACATCTGAAGTTTATGACTGTTTACTCAGAACGTCAAAATTTGGCCAGTTCTGGATTAATATTTCCTGAGTTTAGGTATCTCGATTCTAAAAGACCATGATGGTTGGGAAAAGAGGCTATTTCTGAGGTTACATACGTATCTGTGAAATGGCAATTCAATGTTTTGAAATAGATGCTATCTAACAAGTGGATAATAGACTGAGACAGAAACAACTTTTATATTAGCAGCAAGATAATCATGAGTCACTGTGGTTGTCCATTTTAATGTGATCATTGTGTCCACTTTGTATGGACCGGGTACCCATGATGCCACCAATCTGTCCTCCATAACCCTATAGACCACGCCATCAACATAGAGCATGCATTATAAGTTCTTCTTCAAATTTACTGAAGGCCCAGAAAAAAATTTTTTAGTATAGTTGACACATGATGTTACATTCATTTCAGGTGTACAACACAGTGATTCAGCATCTCTATACATTACGCTGTGCTCACTGCAAATGTGACACCATCTGTCACCCAACCCCATTACAATATTACTATTTTCCCTATGCTGTATCTTCCCTATGTATGTACTCCTGTCACTTATTCATCCCATAACTGGAAGCCTGTATCTCTCACTCCCATTTTGCCCCACTTGAGTTATTATTTTTTTAGTGGAGACTTTATAGTTGTTTCTTTCAGAACAATTGCACTGTTTAGCTGCGTCTAGTGTTTAGACTTTTGGGTAAATAATCTACTTACTATATATATTTAAATTCTTAGCATGTAACTGTACAGGATCTGACTTCATCATTGAATATTTTTAATAGCCAGTAATATACTCTGCCATAGGTATAGCTCTAGGTCCCCAGGCAAGTCATTTAGCATCTTTGAGCCTCAGTTTCCTTATTTGCCAAAAGAGATGGTTCTACTAAGTTTCTTTCTGGTTCTAGCATTTTCCTAGACTTTGGAGCTGAGTTAGCAAGCCAAAGAGGGAGTCACTAGCTTCATTTAGAAGCATATACACAACACATGGAAGTTTTAAACTGCACAAGAGATGGGCCAAATTACTTTATCAGATTTTGAATATCTGCCAAGACAAAGAGAGGAAGGGGGGCCCTTGGGTGGTTTTACATTCGTGGCTTATAACCACAGTTCAGCTCTTCCAGAAGACAAGAAGAAATATATCCTACTGAATAAAAGCTCTTTGGAACAGCAGGAAAAAAAACAAGGTTTCAAAAAGGGGGAAGCAACTTGCCTCAGGGGTGGGGTACAATAGGAAATCCGGTGTTTCCAGTGAGGCACTACAGACTATCCAATTTGGCAAGGGCCTTAACTGTGTAGAGACCAGCCTCTGCTCCCTCCCTCCCAGACTGCATGCTGGAATCAGGGCTGGAGTGCCTGGTGCAGAGAGAGTATCCTCAGAGGAAGCCCAAAGATCATGGAGCACAGAGGTTCAGCCCGTTTGCATCTCTGAGCATCCCCTTTTCCCAGGCTTCGCTGAGGGAAAAAACTCAGGACAATGGTGATGAGAAGCAAGTCAAAGTCATGGGAGTGAGAGAAAGAAGAATCCTCATTTGCCCTCTTCCAGGCAGGAGATCAGAATTAAGAAGGAAAGACTGAAGCCCTGTGACATACCAGTGCCCAATATTCTCTACGGACCCCATGTGCCATCTTGGCTGTTAAAAGGGGTGAGAGAGAAACGAAGTAGAGTGAGAAGAAGAGAAGAGATGGCAGAAACTTAGAGGAACTAGCTTGAAAATCATCCAGTAGAGGTTTCATTCCAATGGAGAGATCAGGAGAAATGAGGAGGTTGGACGCGTTGTCTCTTAAGATCCTGCTGTCGCAGTGTCTGTGTTAATGTGCAGGAACATGCACACAGGCAAAAGATGTGGCTGGGGAAGGCCACTTGTAGGCCAGGGAGATGCGACAAGGTGACCCCAATCTTGGTCAAATTCCCTCACTCATGTCTTCAGGCTCCCAGGCTCAGAAACCTGACTTCCGTCTGCACATTGACAGAGTATCTGCCTGTCAAGTGTAAATATACAGTTACCAGCAAGAAGCTCATTCATTAATTTTCAATTGGAAATACAATTATTAAGTGAGCAGGATGTTGGCATCAACCCGCTCACTGCCGGCTTTCCCTACAGACAGGATGCAGAGGAATCCAAGCTTCAGAACAAGGAGAACCAGGTGAGCACAGGAGGCTCCCCTAGCTGAAGCCCTCTCCACTCACTCTCCCACTCTAACCTGGTCTCTGCAAAGGAAAACTGTTCACTTAGCTAAGACTCCCTAACACTAGACAACATTTGAAAAGGTATTCCTAACATCTAGCTCCTGGAGGCTTTCTTTTCTGTTCTCTACATTCACTACCCCCTCTATTCACACCCCTTTCTTCAAACTGCATACCATAACATCAGTAGTGTTGATTTCTGTTCTCTGAATTATGGTCATAATCACATTTGGGCCCATCTTCTCCAAGATCACTATGATTCAAGGTTTGAATTCTATATTTTTACAGAAAATTTCTTCACTTGGGTGTTCTGGAGGCTGGCTATTCAACTGTGTATGATCTATGTACTGGTTTCGTGCTCCACATAGAAATCTGTCTGGTTTCTAAGTTCAGAGTTGTGGGGAAGGGGTCTCGCTACTGCCCCCCGAGTACCTATGACACCTGGCATTTAACAAAACTATAGGAGACCAAAGAGTGGTCACGAAGCGGCCACCCTGCAGCATGGCTCTGATCTGCTCGGAATGGTGTGTGTGAGCTTGCAGGAGGTGAGGACAGGAGGTGAGGACAGGAAGTGAGGACAGGAGGGCCAGGACTAAAGTCACAAAGGAAAAGCCAGGGGAGTCGATGTTCTCCTTACCACTCTTGACCTGGAGCCTTGCTGAGTAGCCTTATGCTGCTGAAATTCCAGAGAGCTCTACCATTTCCCAGAGCCCCATGGCCCTGTGGCAGCATCCTGGCTACACAGATGGGGGAACAGATTGAGAGGGGACCTGCGATTCAGTTGAGAGGCAGAGCACTAGGCATCCATGACGTCGCTCGGCAAACACTCATTTCGGCTTGGAAGCAGGTTCTCGTCCATTAAGGCAAAGCCGCTTGCCAGGAAAATAGGAAATTGGAATTTTTTAAAAAACACTTTTATAATTCTCTGTATTAGAGAAAATGGAGGCACCAGGGTGTGTCTAAATGGGGGGGAAAGTAGATAGTTTGGTCCATTATGGATTTAAAGTTTTAGGACAAGAATCTAGTCTTTACACAGCTAGGCCTCCAGAGTAGGCACAGTGGACAATAGATGCTCCCAGGCACCCTGTTGACCTGGGAAATTACCAAGATTAGCAAAATGGCCATTACCTGCCACCCACCAAGTTCTGCTGAAGCATTTCCAACAGGCTTTAAGCACCCTGGTCAGATGACTCCAGGTTCAGGATCATTCTCCCTGTGAAGCTGAGCATGTGCCAGGCCAACTCTAAAGGAATTCTGTAAAAATAACTGAAGACCTGTTCTCAACATGAAATCGCAAGTCCCTTTGCCTGAGGAAGTGATTATAAACTTGGCCTACCTCCCCAGGAGGTACTCTTGCCCCCTGCCTGGTGGGGCCCCGTTGTAGCTCTGCTCTTTCCTGCCCTGTCTTGTCATTACCTTCTTTTCCCACTGTGCTCCAAGACTCTCCATTCCACCTTCCACCCAAGCCTTTCCCACGAGTCTCATGACCAGAAAAGAAATGGAAAGGAAGAAGCCTGTGCTTCTGGGGTTCCTGGGTTCTACAAGATAGACACTGGATTCCTCGGGCAGGAATCATTCATTCACTCCCTCCTTCATTCAACAAATATTTATTGAATGCAATAAATAAAGTGACATCCTCACCCTCAAGAACTGAAAAGCTGAAGCAGTCTTCCCAAGCTGGGATGAGCCTCAGAATCCCTGGAAGCCATTGTGGCATTCAGATATCTACATTTATAACAAGTGTTTCAAGTAACTCTGACCTAACAGAGCTTTTCTGATGAAACTGTTGGTTGGGTTGAATGAGAGGTGTTGGCTACTCCATGACTCAGAATGGAGACCATGGGAACAAAGTCAGCTCTAACATCCTAATGTTTCAGGAGACCCCTCATTTCCTACCCATGTAGGGGTATTCGATTTAGCAAATAAGAATATATAGTGTCCAGTTAAATATGAGTTACAGATAAACAACGAGTAATGTTTTAGTATATCTCAAATATTGTAGAATGTTTTAGTATATGTGCCATGCAATATTTGGGACATATTATTCTGAAATTTTATTGTTTACCTGATATTCAAATTTAACTAAGTGTCATATATTTTAGGTGGCAGCCCTACATTGACCCCATCTCAAAATGAAGCTCTTAGAGCCTTTGACCTGCATGTCTTGTCTGCCCTTTGTGAAGTAATCCTACCTGGCACCTGTGTCCTTGTGTCAATAAGCCTTTCACTTCCCCCTGGATGCAAATATCACCCGTGGGCCAGGGCCCCTCACACCATGCAGGCAGAGAGTGAACGAGTTAGCCCTGGGATCATATCTCAGCCTTGGGTCTCATGTGCCCAAATTTGCTACACCCAGCCCAGTTCCCTTTCTTGAATGCCCCTGCTTGCTGGTCCTCTCTTGCCAGCTGACCTCTAGTTCCACACAGTACAACTATGTCACAAGGATGAAAGGAGACAAGGAATAGAAAACTGTTTGATGTGAACACTAGAAGTACCCTCCCGGTGATTGTCAGAGTATCATCCAGGAACCATAACCTCCTGGGGTTTACAAGTCACAGCTGCTCTGGTTTTATCAGTTGTATTTATTTTTCTGGGTAAAACTTTATTTGAACAAAGTAGCTAAAAACTGTTTGAAAATCACTAGAATATACAATGAACTCTATGACTTATTTTGAGTTGTAGAGGAGACAGCTGACTGTCTACACAACACCTGTTCCCTCTTTTTTACCCCCTAACAGAATTCTGACTTCTGTTCAGAGATTCATCCATCCTTTTCTGAGCAGTAGGTATCTCAACTCTAAAAATGGGCTGATCGATGGTAACATCCTTCTTCTTGCCAGCAGCAGTTTGAAGAATGGACAGGTGATGGGGCGCCTGGGTGACTCAGTCGGTTGAGCGTCCGGCTTTGGCTCAGGTCATGATCTCGTGATCTGTGAGTTTGAGCCCTGCATCAGGCTCTGTGCTGACAGCTCAGAGCATGGAGCCTGCTTCTGATTCTGTGTCTCCCTCTCTCTCTGCCCCTCCCCCACTCATGCTCTGTCTCTCTCCGTCTCAGAAATAAATAAACATTAAAAAAAAATCTAAAAAAAAAAGAATGGAGAGGTTACCCAACATTGGTCAATGAGTGAGGAGGTAAAGCCTTGAAAGGGGCCTTCTGGAAAACCTTAAGAGTAAATGCCAAGAAGCAATAGTCCTTCTTCTTCCTCTAGATGTCATCAGGGCTCAGTCAAATGTCCACAATTTCTGCTGCCATCTTGATACCAGCCTAAGATGAAACTTAATATTGAGGATGGTACATTGAGAAGGAAAATGAAGTGGAGACTGTGATGACATTGTGAACCTTGTAGAACCACCAAATATCCTTTCTGTGGATGACTGTTTGGGTTGGATTTCTATTTCCTGCATCCAGAAAACAACCTGCTATAGATGTGGTTCTATGCTTGGGGCTTCCTTTTAAAGGGAAAGTCAAAGACAGACATGCAAATTTGAACTTCTGAGATTCGCAGCAGGAAATGTGGATCTACCTGCCTCTGTTTCTATCCCAGAGGGCAGAAATTTGGTCATTCTTCTTTCTCATAGTAGGAGAAGAATTGAACTAGCTTTCCCTTTTCTATAATTTGAATACAAATAGTCTAGTATAATGTTTGTTGATGAAGTGTTGAAAATAAGTTTATTCCTCCCTCTGACAAAACCTCCATATTTAAGCATCCTCAGAACCCCAAGAGGCAGCACATGGTGTTTGAACGGCCTTATGCATTTTTCTTCGGAGCACAGGCAGAGGCAGAAGTGAGGGTCCCTCCAGCACCTTTAAGGTACAGAATCCTACAGCCCATGGGAAGAGTCTGGATCAACTATACCACTCCCTACCTTCATGCGATTGCTACCTTCCCCTCCAGTGAGTGTTGAGCTAACCCCCTGGCTTTGAGGGTGGAGCTCCCACTCTGGAAACTTTCTACCCATGGTGCCTCCTCCTGTTTCAAACATTTCCATAAACCTATAAATCAACTTTTCAGAAGAGGGTTGGAGGCTTGACTCTGGGCTGTTGACTAAAAAAGTGAGCTTGCTTCTTAGGGATTCTCAATGGTACAGTAGAGCCACTAGAAACGAACAACATCTTTAATCTACCTACAAAGACATAAGTAAAGTAGTGGATGGCTCTAAGCCAGGGGCTCTTATTTCAGTACAGCAAGACTGAAACATAGTGAAGGATGAAAAGAAAATGTAATCTGGATTAATCATGGACACTAATAAAAACAAACATACAAAACTGGCAAGAGGATGAAAACAGACATACCGAATCAAGGCCAGTCCACTCCATAAATATTTACTGAGTGTCTACCACCCTGTGCCAGGCATTACCAAAAGCTGCTGAAAATACAAATTGAGTAAGTTCTGTTTTTGCCCTCAAGAGAGTCTCAACTTTCCTAGGGCCAGATGTTTAAATAAGATAAATCTTAAGGAATGAAAGAATGCACAAAGTGGGACTTGCATAAGGTGGGAGTCATTCATACAAGCCGATTCATACGAAATTCTCAGAGCAAACATGTAGGTAGTGTACTCATGCAACAGGCAAAAGGGGTGACATACAGGCTGTGCCCATGTACTGGGTGGTGAATGGGGGTGGGAGATTAACATGAAGGTTGGGGCAGATTATGTTTGGCCTTCCCTCCTGATCCCATGCTTCCCAATCCAGTGACTTTCCTCATGTCAGCAACGGGTTTTGGCTGGTGGTGGTTTTATTTATTTAATCATTTAAGCAAGGGAATATTATAACCAGATATGTGATTTCATTTTAGAAAAATATCAATATGGGAAAATGTTTACCATCACAGGTGAGGAAGTAGGTTACAAGGCAGTTTGTTTTTTATTTATATTTATTTATTTTTTTAAATTTTTTTTTAAATTTTTTTTAACGTTTATTTATTTTTGAGACAGAGAGAGACAGAGCATGAACGGGGGAGGGGCAGAGAGAGAGAGGGAGACACAGAATGGGAAGCAGGCTCCAGGCTCTGAGCCATCAGCCCAGAGCCCGATGCGGGGCTCGAACTCACGGACCGCGAGATTGTGACCTGAGCTGAAGTCAGGCACTTAACCGACTGAGCCACCCAGGCACCCCAGGAGTTTGTTTTTTAATGTTGTATTTATTTTTGAGAGAAAGAGTGAAAGCAGGGGAGGGGCAGAGAGAGAGGAGGACAGAGGATCCGAAGTGGGCTCTGTGCCAACAGCAGCGAGTTGGATGTGGGCTCCAACTCACGAACCGGTGAGATCATGACTTAAATCATTAAGTCAGACACTCAATGAACTGAGTCACCCAGGCACCCCTACAAAGTAGTTTTGATTGCATGTCAATTGTGTTTAAGATTGAAAACAATCTCTTTGAAAGATTTTCATTAAAATGATTGTTTTCATCTCAGGGAATCAAATCTATGAGTGGTCTTTCATCTTGAAATTTCTGGACTTCTAAAACCTTATGAATGTACTTTTGCTGACTGAAAAAATTCTGTGTGTCGGGGGCACCCGGGTGGCTCAGTAGGTTAAGTGTCCAACTCTTGGTTTCCACTCAGGTCATGATCTCACAGTTTGTGGGTCAAGACCTGCATCAGGCTCTGTGCTGATGGTACAGAGCCTGCTTGGGATTCTCTGTCTCCCTTTCTCTTTGCCCCTCCCTCCCTCTCTCTCTCTCTCAAAATAAACTAAAAACACAAGTGTGTGTGTGTGTGTGTGTGTGTGTGTGTGTGTGTGTAAGGATACAGATGGGATTTCTACAGATTGAGTGAGTCTGGGCAGCAAGGATACCCATTGGGAGACTGTCCTCATAGCTCAGGTGTGACCTCCTGACCGCCTGGACCAGAGCAGTGGGAACAGGGAAGCTTCTTAAGCTATTTCAGAGGCTGAGTTGACTAGTCCAGACCTCGCGCAAGTAGATTGGTAGGGAAGGGGATGGAGAGGAGGAAGAGTCAAAGGTGACCCAGGGGATTGGCGAGAGCAGGTAGCTTACCCAACAGAGAGGCCCCTCATTCATGTTGGCCCTGTCCTTTGCCTCCTACTCCAGGCATCTGAATTTGGCCTTCTTGTCAGAGACCCAAACTAGACTTCTTGCCTTCCTCTGGTCACACTGGCTACAGGAGCAGAGGGAAGGCCAAGTCCTTCCTTCTTACTGTGACAATGGATTGCCCTTCCCCCACATCCACCTCCAACACCCTGCTTTCCACACCTGTGAAGTCTTACTCAGAAACTCCCTGTCTAAACTTCCTGGGCCAGAGAGAACCAGGTTTGTTATCAGAAGTTCACAAAGGCCAGCCTTCTTTTAAGGTAATTAAAACTCCAGTGTGGGAGATCTTTGGCAACAACTACTTTTTCCACCTAGCGACTCTCGCCACAGATGTGATAGTCCACCAGCTTAGGAAAGCCAAAGTGTTACACAGGAGCCACACACACACACACACACACACACACACACACACACACACACTACTGTTTTGTGAGTGCCGCCCTCCGCTCCCTCTTCCCCTTGTAATTCCCCAAAGCTCCCATTCAACCGGGAAAATATGGATCCGATTAGGAGGCAAACAGTTGCAGCCTCATTCTCCTTTGACAGACCGGAGGGGGGGAGGGCAACTTCCATCAGAAAAGCCGGGGGAAATGAGTGCCAACTACAGAGCTGGACCAAGGACTAGGAGCTGCAAAGGAGAAAATGGCCTCTATGAAGTCAAACCTGTCTGCGGATAATGGACTGTGGAATCCATTCCAGGCCACCACACTCTTCTGCTTGATCCCATCAATCTGTCACTTTTTCCCAACTACACTTCTATTCCTGCCACCTAACAGAGTGTGGGTCCACTCGCCACTACATAAGGATCCATGGAACACGAGGAACAGGCAAAATCTAAGGAGAAGGCAACACTTACAATCAGCAGATTAGCCCATGATCCAGCTCCACATTTCAAAAGGAAAACAATTTTGACTCAAAAAGTAATTTGATAAAGACAACTTTCCAGAGCTTAGGCATAAAGACTTTTGCACTATATTGTGATGAAGAAAGGCTCATTAGAAAACAAAACTTGGTCAGTGATGTGCGGAGTTGGCTCTTGCTGGTTCCCAAAAAATGACTGAGGTTTTCTGGAATCTCACAAGCTGGCTGACAGGTTGGTAATTTGAAATCAGCCATGGTGGGATCATTTATACCATGGAAATTGGCAAATGTTACAAATCAGGTCAGCCTCTTCCCTAGCCATTTGTTAAACATTTACCAGCACACCACTGAGTGTGATTTTTTTTTTTCATTTAAAGGCCTACTTATATACACATTGGTGTGTGTGTGTGTGTGTGTGTGTGTGTGTGTGTGTGTGTGTAAATCAAGACATAAAGTAGCTAAAACATTAACTGCTTCAATTCTAGCCAGTGAAACGAATAGCTTTTTATATCTTCTTTTACTTTATATATTTTTTCTACAGAGAACACGTATTCTTTGTACAGTAACCAACATTCTGGAAAAGAGAGCAATTCCTTTTCCTTCTGAACCCTCTGACTCATCCTTCTCCTCTCTGTCCTCTTCTTTGATCTCCTCCTGTCCTGGCCTCCCAGGTTTTTATTCTCTTCCTAGGGTGCTGCTAAAATCCCAAACTATTCACCCACCCGAGGCAGGCAGAGCGCTAGGTAATGAGAACAGGTGAGCTCACTCCAGGCTCCAGGTGGACAAAGCCCAAACTCAGCCTACACCAGGCTCACCTGCAGGGGTGAACTGGTCTCTGGACCCTTGCCCTGGGCACAAAGCTGTTGTTGGTAAGTTAACAAAGGAGCAATAGCCAGATGGGGATAGCATGAATCTCAGCCCAGGTGACCCCAGGCTCTGTGGATAGGACAACACCATTTCTTCAGGTATACATGTCGGCTTTCCCCACCTACATACTGACCACTCCTATTATTTGTAGAGCAGGGTGACTATTCAACACTTTCACATCTAGTATCTCATTGTATCCTTGTCATAGTCGGGTGTTTTCCCAATTTAGCACATATAAACGCAGGCACAGAAAGCCCATGTCATTTACCCAAAGTCACAGAGCCAAGGGCAGAGCTGGGACAACAATGCAGGTATTGATATTGACCTAAGGTTTTATCTCTCAACGGTACTGAATACTTCACAAGACCCTAAGTTTTGGACCATATAGTTTGAATGAAATGAGCTCTCACTTTCTCACAATTAAAGAAGTCCAAGACAACCTTGTCAATGGAAAAGGGGATACTAACCCCAGTTGGACTTGTTTTCAGAACCAGTTTATGGTCTCTGCAGGAAGGTAAGATTCCACCGTGTTCTTTCCTACTTCCCATACACTCCCTGTACGAGAGATGTTGAGTGTGAGCTGAATGATGGCTTTATTGCTGGTATCACTTTTTGACCTGTTTCACCTCCTAATCCCACAGACTGTGGGACCCACCTATTGCCTCCAAATTCCTCTGCCTCACAGGAAGAAAACGGCTGGGATAGGAAGGGCTGTGTCACACTCCATGGGATCTCCTCAAGCAGGCAGTGGACAATGTATGTCCATACCACAGTCTGGCTCTGGTCTACACAGAGCCTCTTGGCTCTGGTTACTCAGCTGGCCTGCAGAAACTTCTGGTTGGCCAGTGACACAGAGGCCTGACCCTGTGCAGATGGGACCCTTCTGAAAACAGGAGGGACGGCCCTCCAGGCAATAGTGCCCAGGAAACCATGAGCAGCTTTAGCAAAAAGGCAGCACTGATTCCAAAGTTCTGTTGACCAACTTTCTGAGCCACAAGGGATTTTAAAATTTTATCCAATCCAGTATCTTTTAATGCTATTCCAGGCAGGTCCAGGAACCACCTTGATACACAAGACAGGAGCTGAGTAGATCGGGCTCTGGTGCCCAATCCTGCTCGTCCCCTCAGTGGCACCTGGAGCAGACCCACCTTTATTTGATTTGCACATTGGGCTTTCTTACCAAAATCTTGTTTCAAGAAAGGGTTCCAGTGCTTAAAAATAGTAAGTTTGGAAAATTACTCACCTAACTGAACCATGTTAAGAGGTTGAAACTGAGGCTCAGGGAGGCAGAAGTGACCGGAGGAGCCAGGACTTTCTATTCTACTCATCTGCTCTTGCTTCAACTGTCCTTTGACTTGGCAGACAGTTGACCTTGGCCTCAGGACACACTCCTGTCTTTATGGTCTACCATAGCCCTACTCTTGCCGGTGAGGAAATGATCTAATAGTTTTCAATTTTGAACCTGGCTTCCCTGCCTGCCCTTGCCTTCTTGTTGACTTGGATTTCCTGTCCATGGACACTGGCCAATCCAACAGCAGACCTGCCAGACCCTGTCTTACCTCTGTATTCTCTGCCTCTCCATACGACACAAATCTACATCAACTTTGGTGGTCCTGGGAACTGTCAGAACATCCCCGTCAACTTGGGATGTAACAGACTATAATGAACTCAGTGCCCCACGTAAAGTCTTCTCTGACTCAATGTTACTAAAGATGCCGATGACAAGACAGCTAACACACAAGATAAACACCGAAATGCGTTGTGGCATCCACACATAGACTGAGATCCCCCCAAGAGTTCCAGATAGTCACATGAATATCAAACTAGTCACAGACATCTCTCTATCACTCTCTATTTCCTCTTTTGTCAAACACGGGGTGGCAGAGCTCCATCTATTGTCCCAGACTTTCCCAATTTATGAACAGCAAACATATTAGCTTCAAAGCTTACCCCCAAGCAGTTCCATTAAGTCATGCTTATTTGCACAGCTAAAGAATCCTTCCCTTTACAAACTGCATCACTGTGGTGCTTCCTTTAACAGCAAGTTTTTCTAATGATTCGACCCTACACTCTTCTTTACTGAACAAAAAACAAAACCCATGCAAATTTTCAAGACTGCAACTCCTGCAAAATATGAAGTGCACTTAAAAAATGGAAACCATAGGAGCACCTGGGTGGCTCAATCGGTTAAGCGTCCGACTCTTGATTTCGGCTCAGGTCATGATCTTGCTGTTTGTGGGTTCGAGCCCCGCATCAGGCTCTGCACTGTCAGTGTGGATCCTGCTTGGGATTCATTCTTCCTCTCTCTCTCTCTCTCTCTCTCTCTCTCTCTCTCTCTCTCTCTCTCTCTGTGTGTGTGTGTGTGTGTGTAT